>NW_028270177.1:36297374-36474112 GCF_037043375.1 Chiloscyllium plagiosum
TCACACACACACTCTCTCACTTACACACAGACACACACACTGACACACACACACTCTCACATAGACACACGCAGACACACTCACTCCACACTCACTCCACACACTCACACTCGCACACACACAGACACACACACACTCACACACAGTCACATACTCACACACAGATACATATACACTCTCACACACACACTCACACACTCACACACACTCACGCACACACTCACACACACTCACTCCACACACTCACACTCACACAGACACACTCACACAGTCGCACACACACTCACACACACACTCACACACACACTCACACACACAGTCACACACTCACACACATATTCACACACACACTCACACACACACATTCACACACACTCACACACACACATACAGACACACACACTCACACTCACACACTCTCACACACACAGACACACATACTCTCACTCACACTCACACACCCACACTCTCACACACACACTCACTCACACACACACACACTCACGCACACACTCACTCACACTCACTCCACACACTCACACTCGCACACACACTCACATACACAGTCACACACTCACACACACACACTCTCACTCACACTCACACACAGTCACACACACACAGAACTCTGACACATTCACACACACACACTCACACTGACACACACACACTCTCACACAGACACACACAGAGACACACACACTCACACACACTCACTCCACACACTCTCACTCGCACACACACTCACACACACAGACACACACACACTCACACACACATACCACACACTCTCACACACACTCACATGCAGACACACACACATTCTCCCACACACACACTCACCCACACACACTCACACACTCAGACACACACTAACACACACACTCACACACACATACTCCCACACCGACACACACACACTCACACACACACTCTCACTCACGCTCACGCACTCACACTCACACACACTCACACACACACTCACACACACACACACTCACACACACACTCACACAGTCACACTCTCACGCACACACACTCACACACACTCACACACACATTCACACACACACTCACACACACTCACACTCACACACACTCACACTCACATACAGACACACACACTCACACTCACACACTCTCACACACACAGACACACACACTCTCACTCACACTCACACTCACACACCCACACTCACACACACACACACACTCACTCACACACACACACTTAGGCACACACTCACTCACACTCACTCCACACACTCACACTCACACACACACTCACATACACAGTCACACACTCACACACACATACACACACACACTCTCACTCACACTCACACACCCACACTCACATAAACTCACTCACACACTCACGCACACACTCACTCGCACTCACTCCACACACTCACACACACACGCACACACACAGTCACGCACTGACACACACATACACACACACACTCTCACTCACACTCACACACAGTCACACACACACACAGACCTCTCACACACTGACACACACACTCTCACACAGACACTCACACACACACACTCACACTCACACACACTGACACACTCATGCTCACAGTCACACACACATACACTCACACACACTCACACACACACTCATACTGACACACACACAGACACACACTGACACACACACACACTCAAACAGACAAACTCACACACACTCACTACACACACTCAAACTCACACACACTCACACACTCATGCACACACTCATACACACTCACTCCACACATTCACACTCGCACACACACTCACAAACACACACACAGTCACACACTCATACACCACAGTCACACACTCACAGACACACTCTCACACACACTCACACTCACACACTCACACTCACACACACAGGCACACACACTCTCACTCGCACACACTCACTCACACTCACTCCACACACTCACACTCACACACACGCTCACACACAGTCACACACTCACAACACATACACACACACTCTCACTCACACACAGTCACACACACAGAACTCTCTCTCACACACACACACACACACTCACACTGACACACACACACTCTCACACAGACACACACACTCACACACACATTCACACATACTCACTCTACACACTCACACTCACACACACTCATACACACAAACACACACACACTCACACACACTCTCACTCACACTCACGCACTCACGCTCACACACACTCACACACACACACACACACTCACACACACACTCTCTCACTTACACACAGACACACACACTGACACACACACACTCTCACACAGACACACACAGACACACTCACTCCACACTCACTCCACACACACACTCGCACACACACAGACACACACACACTCACACACAGTCACAAACTCACACACAGGTACATATACACTCTCACACACACACTCACACACTCACACACACACTCACGCACACACTCACACACACTCACTCCACACACTCACACTCGCACACACTCACGCACACACTCACACACACTCACTCCACACACTCACACTCGCACACACACTCTCACACACACACACACAGTCACACACTCATGCACACACACACACACACACTCACACACACAGTCACACATTCACACACACACTCACACACACTCACACTCACATACAGACACACACTCTCACACTCACACACTCTTACACACACAGACACACATACTCTCACTCACACTCACACACTCACACTCACACACACACTCACTCACACACACACACTCACGCACACACTCACTCACACTCACTCCACACACTCACACTCGCACACAAACTCACATACACAGTCACACACTCACACACACATACACACACACACTCACACACAGTCACACACACAGAACTCTGACACACTCACACACACACACTCACACTGACACACACACACTCTCACACAGACACACACAGAGACACACACACTCACACACACACTCACACACACTCACTCCACACACTCACACTCGCACACACACTCACTCACACATACACACACACTCACACACACACTCTCACTCACACTCACGCACTCACACACTCACTTACACACAGACGCACACACTGACACACACACACTCTCACACAGACACACACAGACACACACACTCACACTCGCACACACATTCACTCACACAGGCACACACACACTCACACACAGACACACACACACTCACACACACTCACACTCGCACACACATGCTCACACTCACACACACCTACACTCACACACACATACACACACGCTCTCACTCACATTCACACACCCACACTCTCACACACTCACACACACACACTCTCACACACATACACACACACACTCACTCACACTCACACACTCACACACTCACACTCACACTTACGCACAGACTCACACACACACTCCACACACTCACACTCGCACACACACTTACACACACACACACTCACACATACAGTCACACACACACACACTCACTCACACTCACTCCACACACTCACACTCGCACACACACTCACATACACACTCACACTCACACACTCACTCACACACATACACACACACAATCTCACTCACACTCACACACAGTCACGCACACACAGACCTCTCTCACACACACACACAGTCACATACTGACACACACATACACACACACTCACACTCACACACAGTCACACACACGCACAGACCTCTCACACACTGACACACACACTCTCACACAGACACTCACACACACACACACTCACACTCACACTCATACTGACACACACACACAGACACACACTGACACACACACACTCAAACTGACACACTCACACACACTCCAGACACACACTCACAGACTCACACTCACACACTAACACTCACACACACAGACACACACACTCTCATTCACACACAGTCACACACTCACACACACAGTCACACACTCACACACACACTCACACTTGCACACATACTGACACACACAGACACACACACTCACACATACAGTCACACACACACATACATACACACACACTCTCACTCACACTCACACACCCACACTCACATACACTCACACTCACTCCACACACTCACTCCACACACTCACACTCACACACACTCACACACACACACTCACACACTCACATACATACACACACACAATCTCACTCACACTCACACACAGTCACGCACACACAGACCTCTCACACACAGACACACACACTCACACACAGTCACACACTCACACACACATACACACACACTCTCACTCACACTCACACACCCACACTCACATACACTCACACACACACTCACACACACACACTCACACACACACTGACTCGCACTCACTCCACACACTCACACTCGCACACACACTCACACACACAGTCGCACATTGACACACACATACACACACACTCACACTCACACTCACACACCCACACTCACATACACTCACACTCACTCCACACACTCACACACACACTCACACACACACTCACACACACTCACACACATACACACACACAATCTCACTCACACTCACACACAGTCACGCACACAGGCCTCTCACACACAGACACACACACTCACACACACAGTCACACACTCACACACACATACACACACACTCTCACACTCACACACCCACACTCACATACACTCACACACACACACTCACTCCACACACTCGCACACACAGTCGCATACTGACACACACATACAAACACACACACTCACTCACACTCACACACAGTCACACACACACAGACCTCTCACACACTGACACACACACTCTCACACAGACACTCACACTCACACACATACACACACTCACACTCACACACACAGACACACACATGCTCACAGTCACACACACATACACTCACACACACTCTCACACACACTCATACTGACAGACACACACACACTCAAACAGACACACTCACACACTCACTACACTCACTCACACTCACACACAATCACACACTCACGCACACACTCACACACACTCACTCCACACACTCACACTCGCACACACACTCACACACACACACAGTCACACATTCACACACACACTCACACACACTCACACTCACATACAGACACACACTCTCACACTCACACACTCTCACACACACAGACACACATACTCTCACTCACACTCACACACTCACACTCACACACACACTCACTCACACACACACACACTCACGCACACACTCACTCACACTCACTCCACACACTCACACTCACACACACACTCACATACACAGTCACACACTCACACACACATACACACACACACTCACGCACAGTCACACACACACAGAACTCTGACACACTCACACACACACACTCACACTGACACACACACACTCTCACACAGACACACACAGAGACACACACACTCACACACACACTCACACACACTCACTCCACACACTCACACTCGCACACACACTCACTCACACATACACACACACACACTCACACACACACTCTCACTCACACTCACGCACTCACACACTCACTTACACACAGACACACACACTGACACACACACTCTCACACAGACACACACAGACACACACACTCACACTCGCACACACATTCACTCACACAGGCACACACACACTCACACACAGACACACACACACTCACACACACTCACACTCGCACACACATGCTCACACACACCTACACTCACACACACATACACACACGCTCCCACTCACATTCACACATCCACACTCTCACACACTCACACGCACACACTCTCACACACATACACACACACACACTCTCACTCACACTCACACACTCACACACTCACACTCACACTTACGCACAGACTCACACACACACTCCACACACTCACACTCGCACACACACTTACACACACACACACACACACACACACTCACACATACAGTCACACACACACACACTCACTCACACTCACTCCACACACTCACACTCGCACACACACTCACACACACACTCACACACTCACACACATACACACACACAATCTCACTCACACTCACACAAAGTCACGCATACACAGACCTCTCACACACACACACTCACACACACAGTCACACACACATACACACACACTCTCACTCACACTCACACACCCACACTCACATACACTCACACACACACTCACGCACACACTCACTCACACTCACTCCACACACTCACACACACACTCACACACACAGTCACATACTGACACACACATACACACATACTCACACTCACACACAGTCACACACACGCACAGACCTCTCACACACTGACACACACACTCTCACACAGACACTCACACACACACACTCACACTCACACTCATACTGACACACACACACAGACACACTGACACACACACACTCAAACTGACACACTCACACACACTCCAGACACACACTCACAGACTCACACTCACACACTAACACTCACACACACAGACACACACACTCTCATTCACACACAGTCACACACTCTCACTCACACTCACACACCCACACTCACATACACTCACACACACACTCACACACACACACACACACTGACTCGCACTCACTCCACACACTCACACTCGCACACACACTCACACACACAGTCGCACATTGACACACACATACACACACACTCACACTCACACTCACACACCCACACTCACATACACTCACACTCACTCCACACACTCACACTCGCACACACACTCACTCACACTTGCACACATACTCACACACAATCTCACTCACACTCACACACAGTCACGCACACAGGCCTCTCACACACAGACACACACACTCACACACACAGTCACACACTCACACACACATACACACACACTCTCACACTCACACACCCACACTCACATACACTCACACACACACACACACTCACGCACACACTCACTCGCACTCACTCTACACACTCGCACACACAGTCGCACACTGACACACACATACAAACACACACACTCACTCACACTCACACACAGTCACACACACACAGACCTCTCACACACTGACACACACACTCTCACACAGACACTCACACTCACAAACACACACACTCACACTCACACACACAGACACACACATGCTCACAGTCACACACACATACACTCACACACACTCTCACACACACCCATACTGACACACACACAGACACACACACACTCAAACAGACACACTCACACACACTCACTACACTCACTCACACTCACACACAATCACACACTCACGCACACACTCACACACACTCACTCCACACACTCACACTCGCACACACACTCACACACACACACAGTCACACATTCACACACACACTCACACACACACTCTCACACTCACACACTCTCACACACACAGACACACATACTCTCACTCACACTCACACACTCACACTCACACACACACTCACTCACACACACACACACTCACGCACACACTCACTCACACTCACTCCAAACACTCACACTCGCACACACACTCACATACACAGTCACACACTCACACACACATACACACACACACTCACACACAGTCACACACATACAGAACTCTGACACACACACACACTCACACTGACACACACACACTCTCACACAGACACACACAGAGACACACACACTCACACACACATACACACACACTCTCACTCACACTCACACACCCACACTCACATACACTCACACACACACTCACGCACACACTCACTCGCACTCACTCCACACACTCACACACACACTCACACACACAGTCACATACTGACACACACATACACACACACTCACACTCACACACAGTCACACACACGCACAGACCTCTCACACACTGACACACACACTCTCACACAGACACTCACACACACACACTCACACTCACAGACACACACATGCTCACAGTCACACACACATACACTCACACACACACTCATACTGACACACACACACACAGACACACACTGACACACACACACTCAAACTGACACACTCACACACACTCCAGACACACACTCACAGACTCACACTCACACACTAACACTCACACACACAGACACACACACTCTCATTCACACACAGTCACACACTCACACACACAGTCACACACTCACACACACACTCACACTTGCACACATACTCACACACACAGACACACACACTCACACATACAGTCACACACACATACATACATACACACACACTCTCACTCACACTCACACACCCACACTCACATACACTCACACTCACTCCACACACTCACACTCGCACACACACTCACACACACACTCACACACTCACATACATACACACACACAATCTCACTCACACTCACACACAGTCACGCACACACAGACCTCTCACACACAGACACACACACTCACACACACAGTCACACACTCACACACACATACACACACACTCTCACTCACACTCACACACCCACACTCACATACACTCACACACACACTCACACACACACACACTCACACACACACTGACTCGCACTCACTCCACACACTCACACTCGCACACACACTCACACACACAGTCGCACATTGACACACACATACACACACACTCACACTCACACTCACACACCCACACTCACATACACTCAAACTCACTCCACACACTCACACTCGCACACACACTCACACAATCTCACTCACACTCACACACAGTCACGCACACAGGCCTCTCACACACAGACACACACACTCACACAAACAGTCACACACTCACACACACTTACACACACACTCTCACACTCACACACCCACACTCACATACACTCACACACACACACACACACTCACGCACACACTCACTCGCACTCACTCCACACACTCGCACACACAGTCGCACACTGACACACACATACAAACACACACACTCACTCACACTCACACACAGTCACACACATACAGACCTCTCACACACTGACACACACACTCTCACACAGACACTCACACTCACACACACACTCACACTCACACACACAGACACACACATGCTCACAGTCACACACACATACACTCACACACACTCTCACACACACTCATACTGACACACACACACAGACACACACACTCAAACAGGCACACTCATACACACTCACTACACTCACTCACACTCACTCACACTCACACACAATCACACACTCACGCACACACTCACACACACTCACTCCACACACTCACACTCACACACACACTCACAAACACACACAGTCACACACCCACACACACACTCACTCACTACACTCACTCACACTCACACACAATCACACACTCACGCACACACTCACACACACTCACTCCACACACTCACACTCGCACACACACTCACAAACACACACACAGTCACACACTCACACACACACTCACACACACTCACACACACTCACACTCACACACACTCACACACACAGACACATACTCAGACTCACTCTCACACACTAACACTCACACACACAGACACACACACTCTCATTCACACACGCACATTCACACACACAGTCACACACTCACACACACAGTCACACACTCACACACACACTCACACTTGCACACATACTCACACACACAGACACACACACAGACACAGTCACACACACACATACACAAACACTCTCACTCACACTCACACACCCACACTCACATACACTCACACTCACTCCACACACTCACACTCGCACACACACTCACACACAAACTCACACACATACACACACACAATATCACTCACACTCACACACAGTCACGCACACACAGACCTCTCACACACAGACAAACACACTCACACACACAGTCTCACACTCACACACACACTCTCACTCACACTCACACACCCACACTCACATACACTCACACATACTCACACACACACTCACGCACACACTCACTCGCACTCACTCCACACACTCACACTCGCACACACACTCATACACACAGTCACACACTGACACACACATACAAACACACACTCTCACTACACTCACACACAGTCACACACACACAGACCTCTCACACACTGACACACACACTCTCACACAGGCACTCACACACACACTCACACACAGACACACACATGCTCACAGTCACACACACATACACTCACACACACTCACACACACACTCATACTGACACACACACACAGACACACACAGACACACACACACTCGAACAGACACACTCACACACACTCACTACACTCACTCACACTCACACATTCACGCACACACTCACACACACTCACTCCACACACTCACACTCGCACACACACTCACAAACACACACAGTCACACACTCACACACACGCAGTCACACACTCACACACACTCACACACACACACACACACTCACACTCACACACTCACACACACACAGACACACACTCACAGACTTACACTCACACACTAACACTCACACACACAGACACACACACTCTCACTCACACACACACATTCACGCACACACTCACTCACACTCAGTCCACACACTCACACTCGCACACACACTCACACACACAGTCACACACTCACACACACACTCACACTTGCACACATACTCACACACACAGACACACACACTCACACATACAGTCACACACACACACATACACACACACTCTCACTCACACTCACACACCCACACTCACATACACTCACACTCACTCCACACACTCACACTCGCACACACACTCACACACACACTCACACACTCACATACATACACACACACAATCTCACTCACACTCACACACAGTCACGCACACACAGACCTCTCACACACAGACACACACACTCACACACACAGGCACACACTCACACACACATACACACACACTCTCACTCACACTCACACACCCACACACACACACTCACACACACACTGACTCGCACTCACTCCACACACTCACACTCGCACACACACTCACACACACAGTCGCACATTGACACACACATACACACACACTCACACTCACACTCACACACCCACACTCACATACACTCAAACTCACTCCACACACTCACACTCGCACACACACTCACACACACACTCACACACATACACACACACAATCTCACTCACACTCACACACAGTCACGCACACAGGCCTCTCACACACAGACACATACACTCACACACAGTCACACACTGACACACACATACACACACACTCTCACACTCACACACCCACACTCACATACACTCACACACACACACACTCACGCACACACTCACTCGCACTCACTCCACACACTCGCACACACAGTCGCACACTGACACACACATACAAACACACACACTCACTCACACTCACACACAGTCACACACACACAGACCTCTCACACACTGACACACACACTCTCACACAGACACTCACACTCACACACATACACACTCACACTCACACACACAGACACACACATGCTCACAGTCACACACACACACACTCTCACACACACTCATACTGACACACACACACAGACACACACACACTCAAACAGACACACTCACACACACTCACTACACTCACTCACACTCACACACAATCACACACTCACGCACACATACACTCACACACACTCACTCCACACACTCACACACACACTCACAAACACACACAGTCACACACCCACACACACACTCACTCACTACACTCACTCACACTCACACACAATCACACACTCACGCACACACTCACACACACTCACTCCACACACTCACACTCGCACACACACTCACAAACACACACACAGTCATACACTCACACACACACTCACACACACTCACACACACACACTCACACACACACAGACACATACTCAGACTCACTCTCACACACTAACACTCACACACACAGACACACACACTCTCATTCACACACGCACATTCACACACACAGTCACACACTCACACACACAGTCACACACTCACACACACACTCACACTTGCACACATACTCACACACACAGACACACACACACACATACAGTCACACACACACACATACACAAACACTCTCACTCACACTCACACACCCACACTCACATACACTCACACTCACTCCACACACTCACACTCGCACACACACTCACACACAAACTCACACACATACACACACACAATATCACTCACACTCACACACAGTCACGCACACACAGACCTCTCACACACAGACACACACACTCACACACACAGTCACACACTCACACACACATACACACACACTCTCACTCACACTCACACACCCACACTCACATACACTCACACATACTCACACACACACTCACGCACACACTCACTCGCACTCACTCCACACACTCACACTCGCACACACACTCATACACACAGTCACACACTGACACACACATACAAACACACACTCTCACTACACTCACACACAGTCACACACACACAGACCTCTCACACAGTCACACACACACTCTCACACAGGCACTCACACACACACTCACACACAGACACACACATGCTCACAGTCACACACACATACACTCACACACACTCACACACACACTCATACTGACACACACACACAGACACACACAGACACACACACACTCGAACAGACACACTCACACACACTCACTACACTCACACACACTCACACATTCACGCACACACTCACACACACTCACTCCACACACTCACACTCGCACACACACTCACAAACACACACAGTCACACTCACACACACGCAGTCACACACTCACACACACTCACACACACACACACACTCACACTCACACACTCACACACACAGACACACACTCACAGACTTACACTCACACACTAACACTCACACACACAGACACACACACTCTCACTCACACACAC
Organism: Chiloscyllium plagiosum; assembly: GCF_037043375.1. NCBI lineage: Eukaryota > Metazoa > Chordata > Chondrichthyes > Orectolobiformes > Hemiscylliidae > Chiloscyllium > Chiloscyllium plagiosum. The sequence goes on from NW_028270177.1 coordinate 36,310,268, forward strand.
ACATTCATGCACACACTCACTCACACTCAGTCCACACACTCACACTCGCACACACACTCACACACACAGTCACACTCACACACACACACTCACACTTGCACACATACTCACACACACAGACACACACACTCACACATACAGTCACACACACACACACATACACACACACTCTCACTCACACTTACACACCCACACTCACATACACTCACGCTCACTCCACACACTCACACTCACACACACACTCACACACACACTCACAAACTCACACACGTACACACACACAATATCACTAACACTCACACACAGTCACGCACACACAGACCTCTCACACACAGACACACACACTCACACTTGCACACATACTCACACACACAGACACACACACTCACACATACAGTCACACATACACACACACTCTCACTCACACTCACACACCCACACTCACATACACTCACACTCACTCCACACACTCACACTCGCACACACACTCACACACACACTCACAAACTCACACACATACACACACACAATATCACTCACACTCACACACAGTCACGCACACACAGACCTCTCACACACAGACACACACACTCACACACACAGTTACACACTCACACACACATACACACACACTCTCACTCACACTCACACACCCACACTCACATACACTCACACATACTCACACACACACACTCACGCACACACTCACTCGCACTCACTCCACACACTCACACTCGCACACACACTCACACACACAGTCACACACTGACACACACATACAAACACACACTCTCACTCACACTCACACACAGTCACACACACACAGACCTCTCACACACTGACAAACACGCTCTCACACAGACACTCACACTCACACACACACACTCACACACAGACACACACATGCTCACAGTCACACACACATACACTCACACACACTCACACACACACTCATACTGACACACACACAGACACACACTGACACACACACACTCAAACAGACACACTCACACACACTCACTACACACACTCAAACTCACACTCATACTGACACACACACACAGACACACTGACACACACACACTCAAACTGACACACTCACACACACTCCAGACACACACTCACAGACTCACACTCACACACTAACACTCACACACACAGACACACACACTCTCATTCACACACAGTCACACACTCACACACACACTCACACACTCACACACACACTCACACTTGCACACATACTCACACACACAGACACACACACTCACACATACAGTCACACACACACATACATACACACACACTCTCACTCACACTCACACACCCACACTCACATACACTCACACTCACTCCACACACTCACACTCGCACACACACTCACACACACACACTCACACACTCACATACATACACACACACAATCTCACTCACACTCACACACAGTCACGCGCACACAGACCTCTCACACACAGACACACACACTCACACACACAGTCACACACTCACACACACATACACACACACTCTCACTCACACTCACACACCCACACTCACATACACTCACACACACACTCACACACACACACACACTGACTCGCACTCACTCCACACACTCACACTCGCACACACACTCACACACACAGTCGCACATTGACACACACATACACACACACTCACACTCACACTCACACACCCACACTCACTCCACACACTCACACTCGCACACACACTCACTCACACACTCACACACATACACACACACAATCTCACTCACACTCACACACAGTCACGCACACAGGCCTCTCACACACAGACACACACACTCACACACACAGTCACACACTCACACACACATACACACACACTCTCACACTCACACACCCACACTCACATACACTCACACACACACACACACTCACGCACACACTCACTCGCACTCACTCTACACACTCGCACACACAGTCGCACACTGACACACACATACAAACACACACACTCACTCACACTCACACACAGTCACACACACACAGACCTCTCACACACTGACACACACACTCTCACACAGACACTCACACTCACAAACACACACACTCACACTCACACACACAGACACACACATGCTCACAGTCACACACACATACACTCACACACACTCTCACACACACCCATACTGACACACACACAGACACACACACACTCAAACAGACACACTCACACACACTCACTACACTCACTCACACTCACACACAATCACACACTCACGCACACACTCACACACACTCACTCCACACACTCACACTCGCACACACACTCACACACACACACAGTCACACATTCACACACACACTCACACACACACTCTCACACTCACACACTCTCACACACACAGACACACATACTCTCACTCACACTCACACACTCACACTCACACACACACTCACTCACACACACACACACTCACGCACACACTCACTCACACTCACTCCAAACACTCACACTCGCACACACACTCACATACACAGTCACACACTCACACACACATACACACACACACTCACACACAGTCACACACATACAGAACTCTGACACACACACACACTCACACTGACACACACACACTCTCACACAGACACACACAGAGACACACACACTCACACACACATACACACACACTCTCACTCACACTCACACACCCACACTCACATACACTCACACACACACTCACGCACACACTCACTCGCACTCACTCCACACACTCACACACACACTCACACACACAGTCACATACTGACACACACATACACACACACTCACACTCACACACAGTCACACACACGCACAGACCTCTCACACACTGACACACACACTCTCACACAGACACTCACACACACACACACACTCACACTCACAGACACACACATGCTCACAGTCACACACACATACACTCACACACACACTCATACTGACACACACACACAGACACACACTGACACACACACACTCAAACTGACACACTCACACACACTCCAGACACACACTCACAGACTCACACTCACACACTAACACTCACACACACAGACACACACACTCTCATTCACACACAGTCACACACTCACACACACAGTCACACACTCACACACACACTCACACTTGCACACATACTCACACACACAGACACACACACTCACACATACAGTCACACACACATACATACATACACACACACTCTCACTCACACTCACACACCCACACTCACATACACTCACACTCACTCCACACACTCACACTCGCACACACACTCACACACACACTCACACACTCACATACATACACACACACAATCTCACTCACACTCACACACAGTCACGCACACACAGACCTCTCACACACAGACACACACACTCACACACACAGTCACACACTCACACACACATACACACACACTCTCACTCACACTCACACACCCACACTCACATACACTCATACACACACTCACACACACACACACTCACACACACACTGACTCGCACTCACTCCACACACTCACACTCGCACACACACTCACACACACAGTCGCACATTGACACACACATACACACACACTCACACTCACACTCACACACCCACACTCACATACACTCAAACTCACTCCACACACTCACACTCGCACACACACTCACACAATCTCACTCACACTCACACACAGTCACGCACACAGGCCTCTCACACACAGACACACACACTCACACAAACAGTCACACACTCACACACACTTACACACACACTCTCACACTCACACACCCACACTCACATACACTCACACACACACACACACACTCACGCACACACTCACTCGCACTCACTCCACACACTCGCACACACAGTCGCACACTGACACACACATACAAACACACACACTCACTCACACTCACACACAGTCACACACATACAGACCTCTCACACACTGACACACACACTCTCACACAGACACTCACACTCACACACACACTCACACTCACACACACAGACACACACATGCTCACAGTCACACACACATACACTCACACACACTCTCACACACACTCATACTGACACACACACACAGACACACACACACTCAAACAGGCACACTCATACACACTCACTACACTCACTCACACTCACTCACACTCACACACAATCACACACTCACGCACACACTCACACACACTCACTCCACACACTCACACTCACACACACACTCACAAACACACACAGTCACACACCCACACACACACTCACTCACTACACTCACTCACACTCACACACAATCACACACTCACGCACACACTCACACACACTCACTCCACACACTCACACTCGCACACACACTCACAAACACACACACAGTCACACACTCACACACACACTCACACACACTCACACACACTCACACTCACACACACTCACACACACAGACACATACTCAGACTCACTCTCACACACTAACACTCACACACACAGACACACACACTCTCATTCACACACGCACATTCACACACACAGTCACACACTCACACACACAGTCACACACTCACACACACACTCACACTTGCACACATACTCACACACACAGACACACACACAGACACAGTCACACACACACATACACAAACACTCTCACTCACACTCACACACCCACACTCACATACACTCACACTCACTCCACACACTCACACTCGCACACACACTCACACACAAACTCACACACATACACACACACAATATCACTCACACTCACACACAGTCACGCACACACAGACCTCTCACACACAGACAAACACACTCACACACACAGTCTCACACTCACACACACACTCTCACTCACACTCACACACCCACACTCACATACACTCACACATACTCACACACACACTCACGCACACACTCACTCGCACTCACTCCACACACTCACACTCGCACACACACTCATACACACAGTCACACACTGACACACACATACAAACACACACTCTCACTACACTCACACACAGTCACACACACACAGACCTCTCACACACTGACACACACACTCTCACACAGGCACTCACACACACACTCACACACAGACACACACATGCTCACAGTCACACACACATACACTCACACACACTCACACACACACTCATACTGACACATACACACAGACACACACAGACACACACACACTCGAACAGACACACTCACACACACTCACTACACTCACTCACACTCACACATTCACGCACACACTCACACACACTCACTCCACACACTCACACTCGCACACACACTCACAAACACACACAGTCACACACTCACACACACGCAGTCACACACTCACACACACTCACACACACACACACACACTCACACTCACACACTCACACACACACAGACACACACTCACAGACTTACACTCACACACTAACACTCACACACACAGACACACACACTCTCACTCACACACACACATTCACGCACACACTCACTCACACTCAGTCCACACACTCACACTCGCACACACACTCACACACACAGTCACACACTCACACACACACTCACACTTGCACACATACTCACACACACAGACACACACACTCACACATACAGTCACACACACACACATACACACACACTCTCACTCACACTCACACACCCACACTCACATACACTCACACTCACTCCACACACTCACACTCGCACACACACTCACACACACACTCACACACTCACATACATACACACACACAATCTCACTCACACTCACACACAGTCACGCACACACAGACCTCTCACACACAGACACACACACTCACACACACAGGCACACACTCACACACACATACACACACACTCTCACTCACACTCACACACCCACACACACACACTCACACACACACTGACTCGCACTCACTCCACACACTCACACTCGCACACACACTCACACACACAGTCGCACATTGACACACACATACACACACACTCACACTCACACTCACACACCCACACTCACATACACTCAAACTCACTCCACACACTCACACTCGCACACACACTCACACACACACTCACACACATACACACACACAATCTCACTCACACTCACACACAGTCACGCACACAGGCCTCTCACACACAGACACATACACTCACACACAGTCACACACTGACACACACATACACACACACTCTCACACTCACACACCCACACTCACATACACTCACACACACACACACTCACGCACACACTCACTCGCACTCACTCCACACACTCGCACACACAGTCGCACACTGACACACACATACAAACACACACACTCACTCACACTCACACACAGTCACACACACACAGACCTCTCACACACTGACACACACACTCTCACACAGACACTCACACTCACACACATACACACTCACACTCACACACACAGACACACACATGCTCACAGTCACACACACACACACTCTCACACACACTCATACTGACACACACACACAGACACACACACACTCAAACAGACACACTCACACACACTCACTACACTCACTCACACTCACACACAATCACACACTCACGCACACATACACTCACACACACTCACTCCACACACTCACACACACACTCACAAACACACACAGTCACACACCCACACACACACTCACTCACTACACTCACTCACACTCACACACAATCACACACTCACGCACACACTCACACACACTCACTCCACACACTCACACTCGCACACACACTCACAAACACACACACAGTCATACACTCACACACACACTCACACACACTCACACACACACACTCACACACACACAGACACATACTCAGACTCACTCTCACACACTAACACTCACACACACAGACACACACACTCTCATTCACACACGCACATTCACACACACAGTCACACACTCACACACACAGTCACACACTCACACACACACTCACACTTGCACACATACTCACACACACAGACACACACACACACATACAGTCACACACACACACATACACAAACACTCTCACTCACACTCACACACCCACACTCACATACACTCACACTCACTCCACACACTCACACTCGCACACACACTCACACACAAACTCACACACATACACACACACAATATCACTCACACTCACACACAGTCACGCACACACAGACCTCTCACACACAGACACACACACTCACACACACAGTCACACACTCACACACACATACACACACACTCTCACTCACACTCACACACCCACACTCACATACACTCACACATACTCACACACACACTCACGCACACACTCACTCGCACTCACTCCACACACTCACACTCGCACACACACTCATACACACAGTCACACACTGACACACACATACAAACACACACTCTCACTACACTCACACACAGTCACACACACACAGACCTCTCACACAGTCACACACACACTCTCACACAGGCACTCACACACACACTCACACACAGACACACACATGCTCACAGTCACACACACATACACTCACACACACTCACACACACACTCATACTGACACACACACACAGACACACACAGACACACACACACTCGAACAGACACACTCACACACACTCACTACACTCACACACACTCACACATTCACGCACACACTCACACACACTCACTCCACACACTCACACTCGCACACACACTCACAAACACACACAGTCACACTCACACACACGCAGTCACACACTCACACACACTCACACACACACACACACTCACACTCACACACTCACACACACAGACACACACTCACAGACTTACACTCACACACTAACACTCACACACACAGACACACACACTCTCACTCACACACACACATTCATGCACACACTCACTCACACTCAGTCCACACACTCACACTCGCACACACACTCACACACACAGTCACACTCACACACACACACTCACACTTGCACACATACTCACACACACAGACACACACACTCACACATACAGTCACACACACACACACATACACACACACTCTCACTCACACTTACACACCCACACTCACATACACTCACGCTCACTCCACACACTCACACTCACACACACACTCACACACACACTCACAAACTCACACACGTACACACACACAATATCACTAACACTCACACACAGTCACGCACACACAGACCTCTCACACACAGACACACACACTCACACTTGCACACATACTCACACACACAGACACACACACTCACACATACAGTCACACATACACACACACTCTCACTCACACTCACACACCCACACTCACATACACTCACACTCACTCCACACACTCACACTCGCACACACACTCACACACACACTCACAAACTCACACACATACACACACACAATATCACTCACACTCACACACAGTCACGCACACACAGACCTCTCACACACAGACACACACACTCACACACACAGTTACACACTCACACACACATACACACACACTCTCACTCACACTCACACACCCACACTCACATACACTCACACATACTCACACACACACACTCACGCACACACTCACTCGCACTCACTCCACACACTCACACTCGCACACACACTCACACACACAGTCACACACTGACACACACATACAAACACACACTCTCACTCACACTCACACACAGTCACACACACACAGACCTCTCACGCACTGACAAACACGCTCTCACACAGACACTCACACTCACACACACACACTCACACACAGACACACACATGCTCACAGTCACACACACATACACTCACACACACTCACACACACACTCATACTGACACACACACACAGACACACACAGACACACACACACTCAAACAGACCCACTCTCACACACTCACTACACTCACTCACACACACACTCACGCACACACTCACACACACTCACTCCACACACTCACACTCGCACACACACTCACAAACACACACACAGTCACACACTCACACACACACTCACACACACTCACACTCACACACACTCACACACACAGACACATACGCACAGACTCACATTCACATACTAACACTCACACACACACTCTCACTCACACACACACATTCACGCACACACTCACTCACACTCACTCCACACACTCACACTCGCACACAGACTCACACACACAGTCACACACTCACACACACATACACACACACTCTCATTCACACTCACACACAGTCACACACACACAGTACTCTCACACACTCACACACACATACACTCACACTGACACACACACACTCTCACACAGGCACACACTGAGACACACACACTCACTCTACACACTCACACTCGCACACACACACACAGACACACACACTCACACAAACACTCTCACTCACACTCACGCACTCACACTCACACACACACTCTCACACACACAGTCACACACTCACACACACACACTCTCACTTACACACAGACACACACACTGACACACACACACTCTCACACAGACACACACAGACACACACACTCACACTCGTACACACATTCACTCACACAGGCACACACACACACAGACACACACACACAGACGCACACATGCTCACACTCACACACACATACACACACATACACACGCTCTCACTCACATTCACACACTCACTTGCACACACACTCACACACACAGACACACACACTCTCACTCACACACACACATTCACGCACACACTCACTCACACTCACTCCACACACTCACACTTGCACACACACTCACACACACAGTCACACACTCACACACACATACACACACACTCTCATTCACACTCACACACAGCCACACACACACAGTACTCTCACACACTCACACACACACACTCACACTGACACACACACACACTCTCACACAGGCACACACGCAGACACACACTCACTCTACACACTCACACTCGCACACACACACAGACACACACACTCACACACACACTCTCACTCACACTCATGCACTCACACTCACACACACTCACACACACTCTCACACACACAGTCACACACTCACACACACACACTCTCACTTACACACAGACACACACACTCACACTCGTACACACATTCACTCACACAGGCTCACACTCACACACACAGACGCACACATGCTCACACTCACACACACATACACATGCTCTCACTCACATTCACACACTCACACTTGCACACACACTCTCACACACAGACACACACACTCACACATACAGTCACACACACACACTCACGCACCCACACTCACTCACACTCACTCCACACACTCACACTCGCACACACTCACACACAGTCGCACACTCACACTCGCACACATACACAATTTCACTCACACTCACACACAGTCACGCACACACAGACACACACACTCACACACACAGTCACACACTCACACACACATGCACACACACTCTCACTCACACTCACACACCCACACTCACATACACTCACACACACACACTCACGCACACACTCACTCGCACTCACTCCACACACTCACACTCGCACACACACTCACACACACAGTCACACACTGACACACACATACACATACCCACACACACTCTCACTCACACTCACACACAGTCACACACACACAGACCTCTCACACACTGACACACACACTCTCACACAGGCACTCACACTCACACACACACAGACTCAAACAGACACACACACACTCACTACACGCACTCACACTCACACACTCACGCACACACTCACACACACTCACTCCACACACTCACACTCGCACACACACTCACAAACACAGACACACATACAGACACACACACACAGTCACATACTCACACACACTCACTCACACACACACTCACACACACACAGTCACACACTCACACACACACTCACACTTGCACACACACTCACACACACAGACACACACACTCACATATACAGTCACACACACACACTCACGCACACACTCACTCACACTCACTCCACACACTCACACTCACACACACACTCACACACAGTCGCACACTCACACTCGCACACACACACAATCTCACTCACACTCACACACAGTCACACACACACAGACCTCTCACACACAGACACACACACAGTCACACACTCACACACACATGCACACACACACTCACTCACACACCCACACTCACACACACACACACACTCACTCGCACTCACCCCCCACACTCATACTCGCACACACACTCACACACACAGTCACACACTGACACACACATACACAGACATACCCACACACACTCTCACTCACACTCACACACCCACACTCACATACACTCACACATACTCACACACACACTCACGCACACACTCACTCGCACTCACTCCACACACTCACAATCGCACACACACTCATACACACAGTCACACACTGACACACACATACAAACACACACTCTCACTACACTCACACACAGTTACACACACACAGACCTCTCACACACTGACACACACGCTCTCACACAGACACTCACACACACACTCACACACAGACACACACATGCTCACAGTCACACACACATACACTCACACACACTCACACACACTCATACTGACACACACACACAGACACACACAGACACACACACACTCGAACAGACACACTCACACACATTCACTACACTCACTCACACTCACACACACTCACACATTCACACACACACTCACACACACTCACTCCACACACTCACACTCGCACACACACTCACAAACACACACAGTCACACACTCACACACATGCAGTCACACACTCACACACACTCACACACACACACACACTCACACTCACACACTCACTCACACACAGACACACACTCACAGACTTACACTCACACACTAACACTCACACACACTCTCACTCACACACACACATTCACGCACACACTCACTCACACTCAGTCCACACACTCACACTCGCACACACACTCACACACAGTCACACACTCACACACACTCACACTTGCACACATACTCACACACACAGACACACACACTCACACATACAGTCACACACACACACATACACACACACTCTCACTCACACTCACACACCCACACTCACACACACTCACGCTCACTCCACACACTCACACTCGCACACACACTCACACACACACTCACAAACTCACACACGTACACACACACAATACCACTAACACTCACACACAGTCACGCACACACAGACCTCTCACACACAGACACACACACTCACACACACTCACACTTGCACACATACTCACACACACAGACACACACACTCACACACACACTCACAAACACACACAGTCACACACCCACACACACACTCACTACACTCACTCACACTCACACACAATCACACACTCACGCACACACTCACACACACTCACTCCACACACTCACACTCGCACACACACTCACAAACACACACACAGTCACACACTCACACACACACTCACACACACACTCACACACACTCACACTCACACACACTCACACACACAGACACATACTCAGACTCACTCTCACACACTAACACTCACACACACAGACACACACACTCTCATTCACACACACACATTCACACACACAGTCACACACTCACACACACAGTCACACACTCACACACACACTCACACTTGCACACATACTCACACACACAGACACACACACACATACAGTCACACACACACACATACACAAACACTCTCACTCTCACTCACACACCCACACTCACATACACTCACACTCACTCCACACACTCACACTCGCACCCACACTCACACACACACTCACACACATACACACACACAACCTCACTCACACTCACACACAGTCACGCACACACAGACCTCTCACACACAGACACACACACTCACACACACAGTCACACACTCACACACACATACACACACACTCTCACTCACACTCACACACCCACACTCACATACACTCACACATACTCACACACACACTCACGCACACACTCACTCGCACTCACTCCACACACTCACACTCGCACACACACTCATACACACAGTCACACACTGACACACACATACAAACACACACTCTCACTACACTCACACACAGTCACACACACAGACCTCTCACACACTGACACTCTCACACAGACACTCACAAACACACTCACACACAGACACACACATGCTCACAGTCACACACACATACACTCACACACACTCACACACACACTCATACTGACACACACACACACAGACACACACAGACACACACACACTCGAACAGACACACTCACACACACTCACTACACTCACTCACACTCACACACACTCACACATTCACGCACACACTCACACACACTCACTCCACACACTCACACTCGCACACACACTCACAAACACACACAGTCACACACTCACACACACGCAGTCACACACTCACACACACTCACACACTCACACACACACACTCACACTCACACACTCACACACACACAGACACACACTCACAGATTTACACTCACACACTAACACTCACACACACAGACACACACACTCTCACTCACACACACACATTCACGCACACACTCACACACTCAGTCCACACACTCACACTCGCACACACACTCACACACACAGTCACACACTCACACACACACTCACACTTGCACACATACTCACACACACAGACACACACACTCACACATACAGTCTCACACACACACACACATACACACACACACTCACTCACACTCACACACCCACACTCACATACACTCACTCCACACACTCACACTCGCACACACACTCACACACACACTCACAAACTCACACACGTACACACACACACAATATCACTAACACTCACACACAGTCACGCACACACAGACCTCTCACACACAGACACACACACTCACACACACTCACACTTGCACACATACTCACACACACAGACACACACACTCACACATACAGTCACACATACACACACACTCTCACTCACACTCACACACCCACACTCACATACACTCACACTCACTCCACACACTCACACTCGCACACACACTCACACACACACTCACAAACTCACACACATACACACACACAATATCACTCACACTCACACACAGTCACGCACACACAGACCTCTCACACACAGACCTCTCACACACAGACACACACACTCACACACACAGTCACACACTCACACACACATACACACACATTCTCACTCACACTCACACACCCACACTCACATACACTCACACATACTCACACACACACACTCACGCACACACTCACTCGCACTCACTCCACACACTCACACTCGCACACACACACACACACAGTCACACACACACAGACCTCTCACACACTGACACACACACTCTCACACAGACACTCACACTCACACACACACACTCACACACAGACACACACATGCTCACAGTCACACACACATACACTCACACACACTCACACACACACTCATACTGACACACACACACAGACACACACAGACACACACACATTCAAACAGACCCACTCACACACACTCACTACACTCACTCACACACACACTCACGCACACACTCACACACACTCACTCCACACACTCACACTCGCACACACACTCACAAACTCACACACAGTCACACACTCACACACACACACTCACACACACTCACACTCACACACACTCACACACACAGACACATACGCACAGACTCACACTCACATACTAACACTCACACACACACTCTCACTCGCACACACACACATTCACGCACACACTCACTCACACTCACTCCACACACTCACACTCGCACACAGACTCACACACACAGTCACACACTCACACACACATACACACACACTCTCATTCACACTCACACACAGTCACACACACACAGTACTCTCACACACTCACACACACACACACTCACACTGACACACACACTCTCACACAGGCACACACTGAGACACACACACTCACTCTACACACTCACACTCGCACACACACACACACAGACACACACACTCACACACACACTCTCACTCACACTCACGCACTCACACTCACACACACTCACACACACTCTCACACACACAGTCACACACTCACACACACACACTCTCACTTACACACAGACACACACACTGACACACACACACTCTCACACAGACACACACAGACACACACACTCACACTCGTACACACATTCACTCACACAGGCACACACACACACAGACACACACACTCACGCACACATGCTCACACTCACACACACGTACACTCACACACACATACACACGCTCTCACTCACATTCACACACTCACTTGCACACACACTCACACACACAGACACACACACTCTCACTCACACACACACATTCACGCACACACTCACTCACACTCACTCCACACACTCACACTTGCACACACACTCACACACACAGTCACACACTTACACACACATACACACACACTCTCATTCACACTCACACACAGTCACACACACACAGTACTCTCACACACTCACACACACACACTCACACTGACACACACACACTCTCACACAGGCACACACGCAGACACACACTCACTCTACACACTCACACTCGCACACACACACACAGACACACACACTCACTCACACACACTCACACACACTCTCACACACACAGTCACACACTCACACACACACACTCTCACTTACACACAGACACACACACTGACACACACACACTCTCACACAGACACACACACTCACACTCGTACACACATTCACTCACACAGGCACACACTCACACACACAGACGCACACATGCTCACACTCACACACACATACACATGCTCTCACTCACATTCACACACTCACACTTGCACACACACTCACACACACAGACACACACACTCACACATACAGTCACACACACACACTCAAGCACCCACACTCACTCCACACACTCACACTCGCACACACACTCACACACAGTCGCACACTCACACTCGCACACATACACAATTTCACTCACACTCACACACAGTCACGCACACACAGACACACACACTCACACACACAGTCACACACTCACACACACATGCACACACACTCTCACTCACACTCACACACCCACACTCACATACACTCACACACACACACTCACGCACACACTCACTCGCACTCACTCCACACACTCACACTCGCACACACACTCACACACACAGTCACACACTGACACACACATACACATACCCACACACACTCTCACTCACACTCACACACAGTCACACACACACAGACCTCTCACACACTGACACACACACTCTCACACAGGCACTCACACTCACACACACACAGACTCAAACAGACACACACACACTCACTACACGCACTCACACTCACACACTCACGCACACACTCACACACACTCACTCCACACACTCACACTCGCACACACACTCACAAACACAGACACACACACAGACACACACACACAGTCACACACTCACACACACTCACTCACACACACAATCTCACACACACTCACACTTGCAAACATACACACACAGACACACAGACACACACTCACACACACACTCACACACACAGACACATACATGCTCACACACACACATTCACACACTCACTCACACTCACATTCAAACAGGCACACACATGCACACACTCACAATCATTCACACACAGACACACACACTGACACACACACACTCTCACACAGACACACACACTCACACACACACTCACACACACTCACTCCACGCACTCACACTCGCACACACTCACACACACTCACACACAGTCACACACTCACACACACATACACACACACACTCTCACTCACACACTCACACTCACACACACACTCACGCACACACTCACGTACACACACACACACACACACACTCGCACACACTCACACACACTCACGCACACACTCACACACACAGGCACACACACACACTCACACACACACTCACACTCACACACACACTCACACACTCACACACTCTCACTACACATACTCACACTCGCACACACTCACACACACATACACACACACACTCACTCACACTCACACAAAGACACACACACTCATACACACACTCACACTCACACACACTCACACACACACAGACAGGACTCACACACACACAGGCACACACTCATACACACACTAACACACACACTCTCACACACACACACACTCCCACACAGACACACACATTTACACTCACACACAGGCACACACACACACTCACACACACGCACACACATTTGCACTCTCACACAGACACAGACACACTCACACACACTGACACAAACACTGACACACACACTGACACTCACTCACACACACACACTCGCGCACACACTCTCACACAGTCACACACACATTCACTTACACACACGCACACACACACTCTCACACACATACTCATACACAGACACACATTCACACACACATTCACACATTCACTCACACTCGCACATACATTCACACACACAGACACACACACAGTCACACACAGACATACGCACACTCACACACACACTGACACACACACTCACACTCATACACACTCACATTCGCACACACATTCGCACACAAACAAACACAGTCACACACACTCAGTCACACACTCACACACACACTCACACTCATACACACAATCACACACACACTCTCACACAGACACACACACACTCATACACACAGACACATACACAATCTCACACACACTCACACTTGCAAACATACACACACAGACACACACTCACACACATACACTCACACACACAGACACATACATGCTCACACACACACATTCACACACACACTCACACTCACATACAAACAGGCACACACATGCACACACTCAATCATTCACACAGACACACACACTGACACACACTCACACTGACACACACACACTCTCACACAGACACACACACTCACACACACACTCTCACACAGACACACACACTCACACACACACTCACACACACTCACTCCACGCACTCACACTCGCACATACTCACACACACTCACACACAGTCACACACTCACACACACACTCTCACTCACACACTCACACACTCACACACACACACTCACGCACACACTCACACGTACACACACACACACACACTCGCACACACTCACTCCACACACTCACGCACATACACTCACGCACACACTCACACACACAGTCTCACACACACACACACACTCACACACACACTCACACTCACACACTCACACACATACATACACACACAATCTCACTCACACTCACACACCCACACTCTCACACACACACACACACTCCGCACACACTAACTCACACTCACTCCACACACTCACACTCGCACATACAGTCACACACTCACAGACACATACACACACACACACTCTCACTCACACTCACACACAGTCACACACACACACAGAACATTCACACACTCACACACACACACACACACACTCACACAGACACACACAGACACACACACACTCACACACACTCACTCCACACTCTCACACTCGCACACACTCTCACTCACACTCACACACAGACACACACACACTCACACACACACACACACACACACATTCACACACACACACTCACACACACACACACACACACACTCATACAGACACACACACACTCATACACACAGACACACACACATACTCACACACACAATCTCACACACACACTCACACTTGCAAACATACACACACAGACACACACTCTCACACATACACTCACACACACAGACACACACATGCTTACACACACACACATTCACACACACACTCACACTCACACACAAACAGGCACACACGCACACACTCACACTCACTCACACACAGACACACACACTGACACACACACACACTGACACACACACACACTCTCACACAGACACACACACTCACTCCACACACTCACACTCGCACACACTCACACACAGTCACACACACACATGCATACACACACACTCTCACTCACACTCACACACTCACACTCACACACACTCACGCACACACACTCACGCCCACACTCACACGTACACACTCACACACACTCATACTCGCAGTCACACTCACACACACTCACACACACAGTCACACACTCACACACACACACACACATTCACACACACACTCACACACATTCACACACACACTCACACACTCATAGACACACACAGTCACACACTCACACACACATACACACACACTCTCACTCACATTCACACACCCACACCCTCACACACACTCACACACACACTCACGCACACACTCACTCACACTCACTCCACACACTCACACTCGCACACACACTCACACACACATGCACACACATTCTCACTCACACTTACACACAGTCACACACACAGAACTCTCACACACTCACACACACACACTCTCACACAGACACAAACAGACACACACACACACTCACACACACACACTCACACACACACTCACTCCACACTCTCACACTCGCACACACTCTCACTCGCACTCACACACAGACACACACACACTTACACTCGCTCAAACACAGACACACACACTCACACACACACATTCATACACACACACACACTCACACTTACACACAGGCACACACACACTCACACTCACACACACAGACACACACACTGTCACACACTGACACACACACACAGAGACACACACAGAGACACACACAGGCACACACACACTCAAACACACACACCCACACACACACACTCACAAACTCTTACTACACATACTCACACTCGCACACACTCACACACACATACACACACACACTCACTCACACAAAGACACACACTCATACACACACTCACACTCATACACACTCACACACACACAGACAGGACTCACACACACACAGGCACACAATCATACACACACTAACACACACACTCTCACACACACACCCACTCCCACACAGACACACATTTACACTCACACACAGACACACACACACTCACACACACACATTTGCACGCACACACACACTCACACAGACACACTCACACACACTGACACAAACACTGACACACACACTGACACTCACTCACACACACACACACTCGCGCGCACACACTCTCACACAGTCACACACACATTCACTTACACACACGCACACACACACTCTCACACACATACTCATACACAGACACACATTCACACACACACACTCACACTCGCACACACATTCACACACACAGACAAACACACACTCACACACATACACATGCACACTGACACACACACTCACACACATACACACACACACTGACACACACACTCACACTCATACACACTCACATTCGCACACACACTCGCACACAAACACACACACTCACACACAGTCACACACTCACACTCATACACATAATCACACACACACTCTCACACAGACACACACACTCATACACACAGACACACACACATACTCACACACACAATCTCACACACACTCACACTTGCAAACATACACACACAGACACACACTCACACACATACACTCACACACACAGACACACACATGCTCACACACACACACACATTCAGACACACACTCACACTCACATGCAAACAGGCACACACATGCACACACTCACAATCATTCACACACTGACACACACACTGACACACACTCACACTGACACACACACACTCTCACACGGACACACACACTCACACACACTCACTCCACGCACTTACACTTGCACACACTCACACACACTCACACACACAGTCACACACTCACACACACATACACACACACACTCTCACTCACACACTCACACTCACACACTCACACACACACTCACGCACACACTCACACGTACACACACACACACTCGCACACATTCACACACACACACACTCACACACACACAGTCACACAGTCACACACACACACTCACACTCACACACACTCACACACACAGACATACTCATACACACTAACACACACACTCACGCATACATACTCCCACACCGACACACACACACTCACACACACACAGACACACACACAGACACACACTGACACACACACACTCACACTCACACACACTCTCACACACACACAGAACTCACACACACTCACACTCACACACACACACTCACATACTCATTCACACACTAACACACACACACTCACGCTCCCACACAGACACACACACACTCACATGCACACACTCACACTCACATGATCTCACACACACACACTGACACAAACACTATCACTCACACACTGACACACACTCACACTCACATACACACTCACACTCGCACACACACACTCCCACTGACAAACAATCACACACACACTCTCACACAGACACACACGCACACACACAGTCACACACACAAATTGACTCACACACAAACACACTCACACACACACTCTCTCACACACACTCACATTCACACACACTCACTCAGACATACATTCGCACACACACTCACACACACACTCTCACACTCACACACACACTCACACACAGACACACACACTCAAACACACAGTCACACACTCACACACGGACATTCACATACACACACTCACACACACTCACACTCACACACACACTCACACAGACACACACAGACACACATTAACACACACACACAGTCACACACTCACACTCACACACACACACAGACTCACACTCGCACACACACACTCCCACTGACAAACAATCACACACACACTCTCACACAGACACACACACACTCACACACACAGTCACACACTCACACACGCACATTCACACACTCACACACACAGACACACACAAGCTCATACACACACTCACACATACACTCACACTCACACACACCCTCACACACGCACATTCACTCACTCACACTCACACACACACTCACACATACACACAGACACACACACACTCACACACACATACACACACACACTCTAACTCACACTCTCACACAGACACACACAAGCTCACACACACTCACACTCACACACACTCACACATACACTCACACTCACACACACACTCACACATGCACATTCACACACTCACACTCACACACACAGACACACACACACACACTCACACACACATACACACACACACTCTAACTCACACTCTCACACAGACACACACACTCACACACACACTCACACTGACACACACACAATCACACACACACACTCTCACACAGACACACACAAGCTCACACGCACACACACAGGCACACACACACTCACACACACTCACTCCACACACACACTCGCACACAGACACACACATAGTCACACACTCACACACAGATACACACACTCACTCACACACACTCAAACACACACTCACACACACTCACACACACTCACACATACACTCACGCACTCAAACACACACTAACACACACACTCACACACACACTCCCACACAGACACACACACATTCACACACAGACACACACATACTCACACTCACACACACAGACACACACACTCACACACAGACACACACACACACACTCACACACAGACACACACACACACGCACACAGACACACACAGACACACACAGACACACACACACTGATACACACACTCACACACATACACACTCACACACACTGACACTCGCACACACACACACTCAAACACATAGTCACACACTCACACACGCACATTCACATACACACACTCACACACACTCACACTCACACACACACTCACACCGATACACACACTCACACACAGACACACATTAACACACACACACTCACACAGTCACACACTCACACACACTCACACACACACACACACTCACACACAGACAGTCACACACACACACACTCCCGCTGACATACAATCACACATACACTCTCACACAGACACACGCACACTCACACACAGACACACACACTCACACACACAGTCACACACACACACGCACATTCACACGCTCACACTCACACACACACTCACACACACACAGACACACACACAGACACACACACACTCACACACACATACACACACACTCTAACTCACACTCACACACACTCACACACACACTCACACTCACACACACTCACACATACACTCCCACTCACACATACACTCACACACACACCGAACTCTCACACACTCACACACACGCTCACACACTCATACACACACTAACACACACACTCACATACACACACTCCCACACAGACACACACGCACATTCACACACACTCACACTCACAGACAGACAAACACACACTCACACTCACACACACTCTGACACAGACACACACGCACTCACACAGACACATACACAGACACACACACTTATACTCACACACATACACACTCACACACACTCACACTCGCATACACAGACACACACACTCACACACACAGTCACACACTCACACAGACACTTTAACACTCACACTCACACACACTCACACTCGCACACACATCACACCCACGGACACACACATTCACACACTCACACACACATTCTCACACAGTCACACTCACACACAGACACTCCCACACACACTATCACACAGGCACACACACACACTCATACTCACACACAGACACACACACTCTCTCACACACACACACTCACACACACACACTCTCACAGTTACACACACTGATACAAACTCACACTCACACACTCTCACACACTCACACTCACACACACACACTCACACACACACAGACACACACACTCACACACAATCACACACATACTCACACTCACACACAAACACACACACATACACACACACTCACACTCATACTCACAGATACACACACTCTCTCATACACACCCTCACACACACACAGACACACACACTCACACACATACACACACTCACACACATGCACACTCACACTCACACGCGCACACTCACACACTCTCACAGTCACACACACACACTGACACAAACTCACACTCACACACACACAATCACACACATACACACACACACACTCACACACAAACACTCACACACACAGACACACACACACTCACACTCACACACACAGACACACACACACTCACACTCACACACATAGATACACACACTCTCTCATACACACCCTCACACACACAGATACACACACTCACACACACACATACACACTCACACACATATACACTCACACACCTCACACTTACGTTCACACACACACATATACACACTCACACACATACTCACACTCTCATACACACTCACACACACACACACACAGACACAAACTCACACTCACACACTCTCACACACACACTTACGCACACTCACACTCACACACACAGACACACACACACACACAAAATCACACACATACACACACTCACGCTCACACACATACACACACACTCACACACACTCACACACACATTCACACACACAGATACACACACAATCTCATACACACACTCACACTCACATTCACACTCTCTCACACACACCCTCACACACACCCTCACACACACACTCACACACACACATACCCACTCACACGCACACACTCACACTTACATTCACACACACTCATATACACACTCACACACACACTCACACTCTCACACACAAACTCACACACAGATACACACACACTATCATACACTCTCACATAGACACACTCACATACACACTCACACTTACACACACAGACACTCACACACACATACACACACACAAACATACACTCACACACACACTCATAAACACACACTCACAATCCCACATAGACACACACACGCTCACACTCACACTCACGCACACACTCACACTTACACACACACTCACACTCACCCACACACTCAAACTCTCACACACACACACTCACACACACACTCTCACACTCACACACAAACAGACACACACACACTCACACACACAGACACACACACTTTTACACTCACACACACAGACACAGACACACACACTCACACGAACCGACACGCACACTCTCATTCATAGACACACACACATTCTCTCATACACACTCACACACACACTCACTGACACACACACATTTACACAGTCACACACACACACTCACACTCTCTCACACACACTCATTCACACACACACATACACACACTCACACTCACACACACACTCACACACACAGTCTCATACACACTCAGACACAGACACGCACAGTCACACACACAGACACACACACTCATTCACACACACATGCATACACACTCATGCTCACACACACTCACACTCATACACACACTCACACACTCACAGTCGCACACACACACAGAGACTCACAAACACTCATACACACAGACACACATACAGACACACACACACTCATACGCAGACAGACACACACACACTCACTCACACACACACTCACACACGCACTGACACACACACACTCATTCACACACACACTCACACACACACACTCACAGAAACAGACAGACACACTCTCACACACACATACTCATTCACACACACTCACATCCATGCACTCACACACACACACTCACACACAGTCACTCACTCACACACAGACACAAACACACACTCACTCACACACACACACTCATAAACACATACACTCAAACATACACACATACACTCACACACACACTCAAACTCTCTCCCACACACACACTCACATACACACTCTCACACACTCACACATATACAGACACACACTCTCACACACCCCGCACTCACACACACACACACTCACACACACACCCACACACACAGACACACACACACTCACACAGACACAGACACACACACGCACTCTCACACAGAAACACACACTCATTCACACACATACATACACACACTCACACTCACACACACACACTCACACACAGTCTCTCACACACTCAGACACAGACACACACAGTCACACACACAGACACACACACACTCACTCACACTCACACTCACACATGCACTGACACACACTCACACTCACTCACACACACAGACACACAATCACACTCTCATACACACACACTCACACATACACACTCACACACACACAGACACACACACTCACACAGTCACACACACTGACACAAACTCACACTCACACACACACACTAACACAGACACACACACACTCACACACACAGACACACACACTTTTACACTCACACACACAGACACAGACACACACACTCACACGATCCGACACACACACACTCATTCATAGGCACACTCACACTCACACACACAGACACTCATACACATTCTCATACACACTCTCACACACACACACACTCACTGGCACACACACATATACACACTCACACTCACACACACACACACTCATTCACACACACACATACATACACACACTCACACACACACTCACAGAAACAGACAGACACACTCTCACACACACACACTCATTCACACACACTCACATCCATGTACTTACACTCACACACAGTCACTCACTCACACACAGACACAAACACACACTCACACACACACACTCATAAACACAGACAATCAAACATACACACACACACTCACACACACACAGTCTCACACACACTCAGACACACAGTCACACACAGACACACACACTCATTCACACACACATACATACACACTCATGCTCACACACACTCACACTCATACACACACTCACACAGAGACTCACAAACACTCACACACACACAGACACACATACAGACACACACACACTCATACACAGACAGACACACACACTCACTCACACACACACTCACACACGCACCGACACACACACACGCACATTCACACACACACACACTCACAGAAACAAACAGACACACTCTGACACACACACACTCATTCACACACAGTCACATCCATGCACTTACACACACACACACTCACACACAGTCACTCACTCACACACAGACACAAACACACACTCACACACACACACTCATAAACACATACAATCAAACATACACACACACACTCTCACACACCCCGCACTCACACACCCACACACACACACACCCACACATACACAGACACACACACACTCACTCTCACACTCACACACTCTCACACACACGCACTCTCACACAGACACACACTCATTCACACACACACATACATACACACACACTCACACACACTCACACACAGTCTCTCACACACTCATACACAGACACACACAGTCACACACACAGACACACACACACTCACTCACACTCACACATGCACTGACACACACACATACTCACACACACAGACACACAATCACTCTCTCATACACACACACTCACACACACACTGACACAAACTCACACTCACACACTCTCACACACACACTAACTCACACACTCACAGTCACACACACACACAGACACACACACAAAATCACACGTATACACACACTCACGGTCACACACATACATACACACACTCACACACACAGATACACACACACCCTCATACACACACTCACACTCACATTCACACTCTCACGCACCCTCACACACACACAAATACACACACTCACACACACTCACTCATATACACTCACACTCACACATGCACTGACACACACACACACTCACTCACACACACAGACACACAATCACTCTCTCATACACACTCACACACACACAGACACACACATTGACACAAACTCACACTCACACACTCTCACACACACACTAACACAGACACACACACACTCACACACACAGACACACACACTTTTACACTCACACACACAGACACAGACACACACACTCACACGATCCGACACACACACACTCATTCATAGGCACACTCACACTCACACACACAGACACACACACACATTCTCATACACACTCTCACACACACACACACTCACTGGCACACACACATATACACACTCACACTCACACACACACACACTCATTCACACACACACATACATACACACACTCACACACACACTCACAGAAACAGACAGACACACTCTCACACACACACACTCATTCACACACACTCACATCCATGCACTTACACTCACACACAGTCACTTACTCACACACAGACACAAACACACACTCACACACACACACTCATAAACACAGACAATCAAACATACACACACACACTCACACACACACAGTCTCACACACACTCAGACACACAGTCACACACAGACACACACACTCATTCACACACACATACATACACACTCATGCTCACACACACTCACACTCATACACACACTCACACAGAGACTCACAAACACTCACACACACACAGACACACATACAGACACACACACACTCATACACAGACAGACACACACACTCACTCACACACGCGCCGACACACACACACACACACACATTCACACACTCACAGAAACAAACAGACACACTCTCACACACACACACTCATTCACACACAGTCACATCCATGCACTTACACACACACACACTCACACACAGTCACTCACTCACACACAGACACAAACACACACTCACACACACACTCATAAACACATACAATCAAACATACACACACACACTCTCACACACCCCGCACTCACACACACACACACACACCCACACACACACACACACCCACACATACACAGACACACACACACTCACTCTCACACTCACACACTCTCACACAGACACACACTCATTCACACACACACATACATACACACACACACACACTCACACACACTCACACACAGTCTCTCACACACTCATACACAGACACACACAGTCACACACACAGACACACACACACTCACTCACACTCACACATGCACTGACACACACACATACTCACACACACACAGACACACAATCACTCTCTCATACACACACACTCACACACACACTGACACAAACTCACACTCACACACTCTCACACACACACTAACTCACACACTCACAGTCACACACACACACAGACACACACACAAAATCACACGTATACACACACTCACGGTCACACACATACATACACTCACACTCACACACACAGATACACACACACCCTCATACACACACTCACACTCACATTCACACTCTCACACACCCTCACACACACACAAATACACACACTCACACACACTCACACACACACACAGACACAAACACACACTGTCACACACACACTCATAAACACACACTCACAATCCCACACAGACACACAAACACTCTCACACTCACACTCACGGCACACACTCTCACACGTACACACAAACTCACACTCAAACTCTCTCACACTCAAATGTACACACACACTCACACTCAAACTTTCTCACACACACACTCACACACACACTCTCACACTCACACACACACAGACACACACACAGACACAATCACACACATACACACACACTCACGCTCACACACAAACACTCACACACATACACACAGACACTCACACTCACACATACAGATACACATACACTCTCATGCACACACTCACACACACTCACACACATCCTCATACACACACTCACACACACAGATTCACACACACACACATACACAAACTCACACACACACACGCACACACTTACACACTCACACTTACGCTCACACACACACATACACACATACACACTTGCACTCACACACACTCACACTCACACACAGATACACACACTCTCTCTCTTACACATGCACACTCACACTCACACACACAGACACACACACCCTCACACACACACACACAGGCACTTACACACACAGACACTCACTCACACACACACAGACACAAACACACACACTCACACACGAACCGATACACACACACTCATTCACACACACTCACACTCACACACACACAGACACACACACACTCTCTCATACACACTCACACTCACACACACTCACTCACACACACACACACACACGCACCGACACACACACACAGTCACACACACACACACTCACAGAAACAAACAGACACACTCTCACACACACACACTCATTCACACACAGTCACATCCATGCACTTACACACACACACACTCACACACAGTCACTCACTCACACACAGACACAAACACACACTCACACACACACACTCATAAACACATACAATCAAACATACACACACACACTCTCACACACCCCGCACTCACACACACACACACACCCACACACACACACACACACACATACACAGACACACACACACTCACTCTCACACTCACACACTCTCACACACACGCACTCTCACACAGACACACACTCATTCACACACACACATACATACACACACACACTCACACACACTCACACACAGTCTCTCACACACTCATACACAGACACACACAGTCACACACACAGACACACACACACTCACTCACTCACACATGCACTGACACACACACATACTCACACACACACAGACACACAATCACTCTCTCATACACACACACTCACACACACACTGACACAAACTCACACTCACACACTCTCACACACACACTAACTCACACACTCACAGTCACACACACACACAGACACACACACAAAATCACACGTATACACACACTCACGGTCACACACATACATACACTCACACTCACACACACAGATACACACACACCCTCATACACACACTCACACTCACATTCACACTCTCACACACCCTCACACACACACAAATACACACACTCACACACACTCACTCATATACACTCACACTCACACATGCACTGACACACACACACACTCACTCACACACACAGACACACAATCACTCTCTCATACACACTCACACACACACAGACACACACATTGACACAAACTCACACTCACACACTCTCACACACACACTAACACAGACACACACACACTCACACACACAGACACACACACTTTTACACTCACACACACAGACACAGACACACACACTCACACGATCCGACACACACA
This sequence comes from Chiloscyllium plagiosum, assembly GCF_037043375.1. Taxonomy (NCBI): domain Eukaryota; kingdom Metazoa; phylum Chordata; class Chondrichthyes; order Orectolobiformes; family Hemiscylliidae; genus Chiloscyllium; species Chiloscyllium plagiosum. The sequence continues at coordinate 36,341,274 of NW_028270177.1, forward strand.
CACTCATTCATAGGCACACTCACACTCACACACACAGACACACACACACATTCTCATACACACTCTCACACACACACACACTCACTGGCACACACACATATACACACTCACACTCACACACACACACACTCATTCACACACACACATACATACACACACTCACACACACACTCACAGAAACAGACAGACACACTCTCACACACACACACTCATTCACACACACTCACATCCATGCACTTACACTCACACACAGTCACTTACTCACACACAGACACAAACACACACTCACACACACACACTCATAAACACAGACAATCAAACATACACACACACACTCACACACACACAGTCTCACACACACTCAGACACACAGTCACACACAGACACACACACTCATTCACACACACATACATACACACTCATGCTCACACACACTCACACTCATACACACACTCACACAGAGACTCACAAACACTCACACACACACAGACACACATACAGACACACACACACTCATACACAGACAGACACACACACTCACTCACACACACACTCACACACACACACATTCACACACTCACAGAAACAAACAGACACACTCTCACACACACACACTCATTCACACACAGTCACATCCATGCACTTACACACACACACACTCACACACAGTCACTCACTCACACACAGACACAAACACACACTCACACACACACTCATAAACACATACAATCAAACATACACACACACACTCTCACACACCCCGCACTCACACACACACACACACCCACACACACACACACACCCACACATACACAGACACACACACACTCACTCTCACACTCACACACTCTCACACAGACACACACTCATTCACACACACACATACATACACACACACACACACTCACACACACTCACACACAGTCTCTCACACACTCATACACAGACACACACAGTCACACACACAGACACACACACACTCACTCACACTCACACATGCACTGACACACACACATACTCACACACACACAGACACACAATCACTCTCTCATACACACACACTCACACACACACTGACACAAACTCACACTCACACACTCTCACACACACACTAACTCACACACTCACAGTCACACACACACACAGACACACACACAAAATCACACGTATACACACACTCACGGTCACACACATACATACACTCACACTCACACACACAGATACACACACACCCTCATACACACACTCACACTCACATTCACACTCTCACACACCCTCACACACACACAAATACACACACTCACACACACTCACACACACACACAGACACAAACACACACTGTCACACACACACTCATAAACACACACTCACAATCCCACACAGACACACAAACACTCTCACACTCACACTCACGGCACACACTCTCACACGTACACACAAACTCACACTCAAACTCTCTCACACTCAAACGTACACACACACTCACACTCAAACTTTCTCACACACACACTCACACACACACTCTCACACTCACACACACACAGACACACACACAGACACAATCACACACATACACACACACTCACGCTCACACACAAACACTCACACACATACACACAGACACTCACACTCACACATACAGATACACATACACTCTCATGCACACACTCACACACACTCACACACATCCTCATACACACACTCACACACACAGATTCACACACACACACATACACAAACTCACACACACACACGCACACACTTACACACTCACACTTACGCTCACACACACACATACACACATACACACTTGCACTCACACACACTCACACTCACACACAGATACACACACTCTCTCTCTTACACATGCACACTCACACACACAGACACACACACCCTCACACACACACACACAGGCACTTACACACACAGACACTCACTCACACACACACAGACACAAACACACACACTCACACACGAACCGATACACACACACTCATTCACACACACTCACACTCACACACACACAGACACACACACACTCTCTCATACACACTCACACTCACACACACTCACTCACACACACACTCACACACGCACCGACACACACACACATTCACACACACACACACTCACAGAAACAAACAGACACACTCTCACACACACACACTCATTCACACACAGTCACATCCATGCACTTACACACACACACACTCACACACAGTCACTCACTCACACACAGACACAAACACACACTCACACACACACACTCATAAACACATACAATCAAACATACACACACACACTCTCACACACCCCGCACTCACACACACACACACACCCACACACACACACACACACACATACACAGACACACACACACTCACTCTCACACTCACACACTCTCACACACACGCACTCTCACACAGACACACACTCATTCACACACACACATACATACACACACACACTCACACACACTCACACACAGTCTCTCACACACTCATACACAGACACACACAGTCACACACACAGACACACACACACTCACTCACTCACTCACACATGCACTGACACACACACATACTCACACACACACAGACACACAATCACTCTCTCATACACACACACTCACACACACACTGACACAAACTCACACTCACACACTCTCACACACACACTAACTCACACACTCACAGTCACACACACACACAGACACACACACAAAATCACACGTATACACACTCACGGTCACACACATACATACACTCACACTCACACACACAGATACACACACACCCTCATACACACACTCACACTCACATTCACACTCTCACACACCCTCACACACACACAAATACACACACTCACACACACTCACACATGCACTGACACACACACATACACACTCACACGCACACACTCACACTTGCGTTCACACACACACATATACACACTCACACTCACACACACACGCACACTCTCACACACACACTCACACACAGATACACACACACTCTCTCATACACACTCACACAGACACTCTCACACACTCACACACACACTCTCACACTCACACACACACACTTACACACACACACACTCACTCACACACACACAGACACAAACACACACTGTCACACACACACTCATAAACACACACTCACAATCCCACACAGACACACAAACACTCTCACACTCACACTCACGGCACACACTCTCACACGTACACACAAACTCACACTCAAACTCTCTCACACTCAAACGTACACACACACTCACACTCAAACTTTCTCACACACACACTCACACACACACTCTCACACTCACACACACACAGACACACACAGACACAATCACACACATACACACACACTCACGCTCACACACAAACACTCACACACATACACACAGACACTCACACTCACACATACAGATACACATACACTCTCATGCACACACTCACACACACTCACACACATCCTCATACACACACTCACACACACAGATTCACACACACACACATACACAAACTCACACACACACACACGCACACACTTACACACTCACACTTACGCTCACACACACACATACACACATACACACTTGCACTCACACACACTCACACTCACACACAGATACACACACTCTCTCTCTTACACATGCACACTCACACTCACACACACAGACACACACACTCTCACACACACACACACAGGCACTTACACACACAGGCACTCACTCACACACACACAGACACAAACACACACACTCACACACGAACCGATACACACACACTCATTCACACACACTCACACTCACACACACACAGACACACACACACTCTCTCATACACACTCACACTCACACACACTCACTCACACACACACTCACACACGCACCGACACACACACACATTCACACACACACACACTCACAGAAACAAACAGACACACTCTCACACACACACTCATTCACACACAGTCACATCCATGCACTTACACACACACACACTCACACACAGTCACTCACTCACACACAGACACAAACACACACTCACACACACACACTCACACACACACACTCATAAACACATACAATCAAACATACACACACACACTCTCACACACCCGGCACTCACACACACAAACACACCCACACACACACACACACACACACATACACAGACACACACACACTCACTCTCACACTCACACACTCTCACACACACGCACTCTCACACAGACACACACTCATTCACACACACACATACATACACACACACTCACACACACTCACACACAGTCTCTCACACACTCATACACAGACACACACAGTCACACACACAGACACACACACACTCACTCACACTCACACATGCACTGACACACACACATACTCACACACACACAGACACACAATCACTCTCTCATACACACACACTCACACACACACTGACACAAACTCACACTCACACACTCTCACACACACACTAACTCACACACTCACAGTCACACACACACACAGACACACACACAAAATCACACGTATACACACACTCACGGTCACACACATACATACACTCACACTCACACACACAGATACACGCACACCCTCATACACACACTCACACTCACATTCACACTCTCACGCACCCTCACACACACACAAATACACACACTCACACACACTCACACACATACACTCACACTCACACATGCACTGACACACACACACACTCACTCACACACACAGACACACAATCACTCTCTCATACACACTCACACACACACAGACACACACACTGACACAAACTCACACTCACACACTCTCACACACACACACTAACACAGACACACACACACTCACACACACAGACACACACACTTTTACACTCACACACACAGACACAGACACACACACTCACACGATCCGACACACACACACTCATTCATAGGCACACTCACACTCACACACACAGACACACACACACATTCTCATACACACTCTCACACACACACACACTCACTGGCACACACACATATACACACTCACACTCACACACACACACACTCATTCACACACACACATACATACACACACTCACACACACACTCACAGAAACAGACAGACACACTCTCACACACACACACTCATTCACACACACTCACATCCATGCACTTACACTCACACACAGTCACTCACTCACACACAGACACAAACACACACTCACACACACACACTCATAAACACAGACAATCAAACATACACACACACACTCACACACACACAGTCTCACACACACTCAGACACACAGTCACACACAGACACACGCACTCATTCACACACACATACATACACACTCATGCTCACACACACTCACACTCATACACACACTCACACAGAGACTCACAAACACTCACACACACACAGACACACATACAGACACACACACACTCATACACAGACAGACACACACACTCACTCACACACACACTCACACACGCGCCGACACACACACACACACATTCACACACTCACAGAAAAAAACAGACACACTCTCACACACACACACTCATTCACACACAGTCACATCCATGCACTTACACACACACACACTCACACACAGTCACTCACTCACACACAGACACAAACACACACTCACACACACACACTCATAAACACATACAATCAAACATACACACACACACTCTCACACACCCCGCACTCACACACACACACACCCACACATACACAGACACACACACACTCTCACACTCACACACTCTCACACACACGCACTCTCACACAGACACACACTCATTCACACACACACATACATACACACACACACACACTCACACACACTCACACACAGTCTCTCACACACTCATACACAGACACACACAGTCACACACACAGACACACACACACTCACTCACTCACACATGCACTGACACACACACATACTCACACACACAGACACACAATCACTCTCTCATACACACACACTCACACACACACTGACACAAACTCACACTCACACACTCTCACACACACACTAACTCACACACTCACAGTCACACACACACACAGACACACACACAAAATCACACGTATACACACACTCACGGTCACACACATACATACACTCACACTCACACACACAGATACACACACACCCTCATACACACACTCACACTCACATTCACACTCTCACACACCCTCACACACACACAAATACACACACTCACACACACTCACACATGCACTGACACACACACATACACACTCACACGCACACACTCACACTTGCGTTCACACACACACATATACACACTCACACTCACACACACACTCACACTCTCACACACACACTCACACACAGATACACACACACTCTCTCATACACACTCACACAGACACTCTCACACACTCACACACACACTCTCACACTCACACACACACACTTACACACACACACACTCACTCACACACACACAGACACAAACACACACTGTCACACACACACTCATAAACACACACTCACAATCCCACACAGACACACAAACACTCTCACACTCACACTCACGGCACACACTCTCACACGTACACACAAACTCACACTCAAACTCTCTCACACTCAAACGTACACACACACTCACACTCAAACTTTCTCACACACACACTCACACACACACTCTCACACTCACACACACTCACACACACACAGACACACACAGACACAATCACACACATACACACACACTCACGCTCACACACAAACACTCACACACATACACACAGACACTCACACTCACACATACAGATACACATACACTCTCATGCACACACTCACACACACTCACACACATCCTCATACACACACTCACACACACAGATTCACACACACACACATACACAAACTCACACACACACACACGCACACACTTACACACTCACACTTACGCTCACACACACACATACACACATACACACTTGCACTCACACACACTCACACTCACACACAGATACACACACTCTCTCTCTTACACATGCACACTCACACTCACACACACACACACAGGCACTTACACACACAGGCACTCACTCACACACACACAGACACAAACACACACACTCACACACGAACCGATACACACACACTCATTCACACACACTCACACTCACACACACACAGACACACACACACTCTCTCATACACACTCACACTCACACACACTCACTCACACACACACTCACACACGCACCGACACACACACACATTCACACACACACACACTCACAGAAACAAACAGACACACTCTCACACACACACTCATTCACACACAGTCACATCCATGCACTTACACACACACACACTCACACACAGTCACTCACTCACACACAGACACAAACACACACTCACACACACACACTCACACACACACACTCATAAACACATACAATCAAACATACACACACACACTCTCACACACCCGGCACTCACACACACACACACACCCACACACACACACACACACACACACATACACAGACACACACACACTCACTCTCACACTCACACACTCTCACACACACGCACTCTCACACAGACACACACTCATTCACACACACACATACATACACACACACTCACACACACTCACACACAGTCTCTCACACACTCATACACAGACACACACAGTCACACACACAGACACACACACACTCACTCACACTCACACATGCACTGACACACACACATACTCACACACACACAGACACACAATCACTCTCTCATACACACACACTCACACACACACTGACACAAACTCACACTCACACACTCTCACACACACACTAACTCACACACTCACAGTCACACACACACACAGACACACACACAAAATCACACGTATACACACACTCACGGTCACACACATACATACACTCACACTCACACACACAGATACACGCACACCCTCATACACACACTCACACTCACATTCACACTCTCACGCACCCTCACACACACACAAATACACACACTCACACACACTCACACACATACACTCACACTCACACATGCACTGACACACACACACACTCACTCACACACACAGACACACAATCACTCTCTCATACACACTCACACACACACAGACACACACACTGACACAAACTCACACTCACACACTCTCACACACACACACTAACACAGACACACACACACTCACACACACAGACACACACACTTTTACACTCACACACACAGACACAGACACACACACTCACACGATCCGACACACACACACTCATTCATAGGCACACTCACACTCACACACACAGACAGACACACACATTCTCATACACACTCTCACACACACACACACTCACTGGCACACACACATATACACACTCACACTCACACACACACACACTCATTCACACACACACATACATACACACACTCACACACACACTCACAGAAACAGACAGACACACTCTCACACACACACACTCATTCACACACACTCACATCCATGCACTTACACTCACACACAGTCACTCACTCACACACAGACACAAACACACACTCACACACACACACTCATAAACACAGACAATCAAACATACACACACACACTCACACACACACAGTCTCACACACACTCAGACACACAGTCACACACAGACACACGCACTCATTCACACACACATACATACACACTCATGCTCACACACACTCACACTCATACACACACTCACACAGAGACTCACAAACACTCACACACACACAGACACACATACAGACACACACACACTCATACACAGACAGACACACACACTCACTCACACACACACTCACACACGCGCCGACACACACACACACACATTCACACACTCACAGAAAAAAACAGACACACTCTCACACACACACACTCATTCACACACAGTCACATCCATGCACTTACACACACACACACTCACACACAGTCACTCACTCACACACAGACACAAACACACACTCACACACACACACTCATAAACACATACAATCAAACATACACACACACACTCTCACACACCCCGCACTCACACACACACACACCCACACATACACAGACACACACACACTCTCACACTCACACACTCTCACACACACGCACTCTCACACAGACACACACTCATTCACACACACACATACATACACACACACACACACTCACACACACTCACACACAGTCTCTCACACACTCATACACAGACACACACAGTCACACACACAGACACACACACACTCACTCACTCACACATGCACTGACACACACACATACTCACACACACACAGACACACAATCACTCTCTCATACACACACACTCACACACACACTGACACAAACTCACACTCACACACTCTCACACACACACTAACTCACACACTCACAGTCACACACACACACAGACACACACACAAAATCACACGTATACACACACTCACGGTCACACACATACATACACTCACACTCACACACACAGATACACACACACCCTCATACACACACTCACACTCACATTCACACTCTCACACACCCTCACACACACACAAATACACACACTCACACACACTCACACATGCACTGACACACACACATACACACTCACACGCACACACTCACACTTGCGTTCACACACACACATATACACACTCACACTCACACACACACTCACACTCTCACACACACACTCACACACAGATACACACACACTCTCTCATACACACTCACACAGACACTCTCACACACTCACACACACACTCTCACACTCACACACACACACTTACACACACACACACTCACTCACACACACACAGACACAAACACACACTGTCACACACACACTCATAAACACACACTCACAATCCCACACAGACACACAAACACTCTCACACTCACACTCACGGCACACACTCTCACACGTACACACAAACTCACACTCAAACTCTCTCACACTCAAACGTACACACACACTCACACTCAAACTTTCTCACACACACACTCACACACACACTCTCACACTCACACACACACAGACACACACACAGACACAATCACACACATACACACACACTCACGCTCACACACAAACACTCACACACATACACACAGACACTCACACTCACACATACAGATACACATACACTCTCATGCACACACTCACACACATCCTCATACACACACTCACACACACAGATTCACACACACACATACACAAACTCACACACACACACGCACACACTTACACACTCACACTTACGCTCACACACACACATACACACTTGCACTCACACACACTCACACTCACACACAGATACACACACTCTCTCTCTTACACATGCACACTCACACTCACACACACAGACACACACACTCTCACACACACACACACAGGCACTTACACACACAGACACTCACTCACACACACACACAGACACAAACACACACACTCACACACGAACAGATACACACACACTCATTCACACACACTCACACTCACACACACACACTCTCTCATACACACTCACACTCACACACACTCACTCACACACACACTCACACACGCACCGACACACACACACACATTCACACACACACTCACAGAAACAAACAGACACACTCTCACACACACACACTCATTCACACACAGTCACATCCATGCACTTACACACACACACACTCACACACAGTCACTCACTCACACACAGACACAAACACACACTCACACACACACACACTCATAAACACATACAATCAAACATACACACACACACTCTCACACACCCCGCACTCACACACACACACACACCCACACACCCACACATACACAGACACACACACACTCACTCTCTCACTCACACACTATCACACACACGCACTCTCACACAGACACACACTCATTCACACACACACATACATACACACACACTCACACACACTCACACACAGTCTCTCACACACTCATACACAGACACACACAGTCACACACACAGACACACACACACTCACTCACACTCACACATGCACTGACACACACACATACTCACACACACACAGACACACAATCACTCTCTCATACACACACACTCACACACACACTGACACAAACTCACACTCACACACTCTCACACACACACTAACTCACACACTCACAGTCACACACACACACAGACACACACACAAAATCACACGTATACACACACTCACGGTCACACACATACATACACTCACACTCACACACACAGATACACACACACCCTCATATACACACTCACACTCACATTCACACTCTCACGCACCCTCACACACACACAAATACACACACTCACACACACTCACACACATACACTCACACTCACACATGCACTGACACACACACACACTCACTCACACACACAGACACACAATCACTCTCTCATACACACTCACACACACACAGACACACACACTGACACAAACTCACACTCACACACTCTCACACACACACACTAACACAGACACACACACACTCACACACACAGACACACACACTTTTACACTCACACACACAGACACAGACACACACACTCACACGATCCGACACACACACACTCATTCATAGGCACACTCACACTCACACACACAGACACACACACACATTCTCATACACACTCTCACACACACACACACTCACTGGCACACACACATATACACACTCACACTCACACACACACACACTCATTCACACACACACATACATACACACACTCACACACACACTCACAGAAACAGACAGACACACTCTCACACACACACACTCATTCACACACACTCACATCCATGCACTTACACTCACACACAGTCACTCACTCACACACAGACACAAACACACACTCACACACACACACTCATAAACACAGACAATCAAACATACACACACACACTCACACACACACAGTCTCACACACACTCAGACACACAGTCACACACAGACACACACACTCATTCACACACACATACATACACACTCATGCTCACACACACTCACACTCATACACACACTCACACAGAGACTCACAAACACTCACACACACACAGACACACATACAGACACACACACACTCATACACAGACAGACACACACACTCACTCACACACACACTCACACACACACACATTCACACACTCACAGAAACAAACAGACACACTCTCACACACACACACTCATTCACACACAGTCACATCCATGCACTTACACACACACACACTCACACACAGTCACTCACTCACACACAGACACAAACACACACTCACACACACACACTCATAAACACATACAATCAAACATACACACACACACTCTCACACACCCCGCACTCACACACACACACACACCCACACATACACAGACACACACACACTCACTCTCACACTCACACACTCTCACACACACGCACTCTCACACAGACACACACTCATTCACACACACACATACATACACACACACACACTCACACACACTCACACACAGTCTCTCACACACTCATACACAGACACACACAGTCACACACACTGACACACACACACTCACTCACACTCACACATGCACTGACACACACACATACTCACACACACAGACACACAATCACTCTCTCATACACACACACTCACACACACACTGACACAAACTCACACTCACACACTCTCACACACACACTAACTCACACACTCACAGTCACACACACACACAGACACACACACAAAATCACACGTATACACACACTCACGGTCACACACATACATACACTCACACTCACACACACAGATACACACACACCCTCATACACACACTCACACTCACATTCACACTCTCACACACCCTCACACACACACAAATACACACACTCACACACACTCACACACATACACTCACACACACATACACACTCACATGCACACACTCACACTTGCGTTCACACACACACATATACACACTCACACTCACACACACACTCACACTCTCACACACACACTCACACACAGATACACACACACTCTCTCATACACACTCACACAGACACTCTCACACACTCACACACACACTCTCACACTCACACACACACACTTACACACACACACACTCACTCACACACACACAGACACAAACACACACTGTCACACACACACTCATAAACACACACTCACAATCCCACACAGACACACAAACACTCTCACACTCACACTCACGGCACACACTCTCACACGTACACACAAACTCACACTCAAACTCTCTCACACTCAAACGTACACACACACTCACACTCAAACTTTCTCACACACACACTCACACACACACTCTCACACTCACACACACACAGACACACACACAGACACAATCACACACATACACACACACTCACGCTCACACACAAACACTCACACACATACACACAGACACTCACACTCACACATACAGATACACATACACTCTCATGCACACACTCACACACATCCTCATACACACACTCACACACACAGATTCACACACACACACATACACAAACTCACACACACACACGCACACACTTACACACTCACACTTACGCTCACACACACACATACACACATACACACTTGCACTCACACACACTCACACTCACACACAGATACACACACTCTCTCTCTTACACATGCACACTCACACTCACACACACAGACACACACACTCTCACACACACACACACAGGCACTTACACACACAGACACTCACTCACACACACACACAGACACAAACACACACACTCACACACGAACCGATACACACACACGCATTCACACACACTCACACTCACACACACACAGACACACACACACTCTCTCATACACACTCACACTCACACACACTCATACTCACACACACAGACACAGACACAGACAGACACACTCACACATGAACTGACACACACACTCTCACACACACACACTCACACACACAGTCACACCCATACTGACACACACTCACACCCACACACTCTCACACTCACACGCTCACACACACTCACACACATACAGACACACACACACACTCACACACATACACAGACACTCACACACACTCACACACACACACTCACACACACACACACTCACACACACACACAGACACAAACTCACACATACACACTCTCACACACTCACTCACACACACACAGACACACACACTCTCGCACATACACTCTCACACCAACACTCACTCACACACAGACACAAACACACTCGCTCACTCACACTCCCACTCTCACACACACTCACACACACACTCACGCACTCACACTCACACACACATACACACACACTCACACACATACACACACTCACACTTATGTGTACACACACAAATGCACACACACACTCATTCACGCACCCGCATACCTACTCACACACACGCACATCCACACGTAGACACACACACTTCACCTGTTTGGAAATGGACACAACTCTCCTTGCTCATTCAGGGTGTGAACCCAAGGCGCTCCTCACTGTAAGACCTCCCCCTTTTGATTTATCAAAGGTTAGAGGTCACAGTGGAACAGGAGGCCATTCAGCCTCCTCCTCTCCACATGCTCCGCCACTGTCTCAGATTGTGGCTGATTCTATACTTCGACTTCATTCACTGCCTTGACTCCACCCCTCTAATTGACTCGACCAAAAAAATCTCTCGCAATTGATTCCCGCCATCTGAGTGGTTTCTGCTGCCTGGTCATGCTACGGCCATTGGGAAATACAAACCGCTCCATTCCTGATATTGGAATGGTCGATATTATTCGAACAATGTCAAATTTAAAATCCCTGGTCTTTGCAGCCATCTTGTGGCTTCTTGATGGTACTGAAATATTTCCATTCTGCACCTGACTGAATAAATCTCTTTCATTATGCATCGTTACATCGGAGTCTTGATTAGAGGTGTTCTGTACATCATGTAATTGATGTAAACATTAGAATCGCTTCCTCCAATAAGGCTTTTGACAATGAAGGTTGAAGTAACTCCAACAAGGCCAGTCCCATCTCCCCAAGTCAATCTTTATTTACACATGGGGGTCCTTGACAGTGATCCACCTCCCTCAGAACCAGCTCTCACAATGTCAGATTGTCTCACCCTTTGGTTTTGCTTTAGGAAATCTAACAGCAGAAATAACCCCTGACTGTGCTGTAAAGGATAGAACATAGAACATAGAACAATCCAGCGCAGAACAGGCCCTTCGGCCCTCAATGTTGCGCCGACCTGTGAACTATTCTCAGCTCATTCCCCCTACACCATCCCAAAATCATCCGTGATGAAAGTCATAACTTTCAAAAGGAGATTGGAAAAATGCTTGGAAAGGGGTGGGATCCAGAGAAGCCCAGTAGGCATGATGAACTGAAGGCCTCTATTCTGCTGTATCCCAATCTCCCCTCATTGGTGTGGAACCTCTGGGTCTCTTAGATTTCCCTCCACCCTCTGGCTCTGACCAACACATTCCCAGGAAGGTGAGGGGAGGGACTAGCAGTCCAGAAAAAACGTGAGTCTGAGGCAAGTTGAGGAAAAGAAGTTAGATAAGCCAGAGGGGTCATGAGAAAGCACAGGCAGGTAAAATAAAGAAATGCAAAATCAATCCAAAGGCACATTATGTACATTAGGGGCAAAATGATAAGTGGGGAAAGGGTGGGGCTTATTAGAGACCTAAATGACAAAGTGTGCTGAGGCGGAAGATGAAAGTGAGCTTTTAAATGATTATTTTGCATCTGTGTTCACTATAAAGAAGAACACGGTTGGGATAGCTTTTAGGAAGGGGTCTGTCATGTACTTGAACAAGTTAGCAATGGGAGGGAGGAGATACTCACTGTTCTAGGAGCTGACAAGTGGACAATTCTCAGCCCAAGCTGAGATATATCCCAGGCTGCTGTGCAAGGTAACAGAGACAATTCCAAGAGGCCTGACATTAATTTTCAAATCTTCTCTCACTGTAGGAGAGGTATGAGTGGACTGGAGGACAGTTAATGTGAAGCCATTTATTCACGAGGAAAGGTAGCGATAAAGCAGGAAACTAGAAGGCCAGTGAGTCAAGCATCAATGGTAGAAGAACATGGGGAAACAAATTCTGACAGACGGAATTATTCTCCGTTTCGAGAGAAAGGGTTAGTCAAGGTGAGTCAGCAGGGGCTTTGTCAGGGAGCGATTATATCTGACAGGTTCGATCGAGTTTCTTTCGGGGAGGTGACGAGATGTTCAGACACGGATAATGCAGTATACGTATTTCACATGGACTTCAGTAAAGCTTTTGACAAGATGGGAGTCTGGTCAAGATGGTATTAACACAGAGGACATTCGGTGAATTGGATTCAAAACTAGTACATGGCAGGAGAGAGAGAATGAGGGTAAAAAGCTGGTTTTGTGAGTGTTAGCCTGTGACAGGGCTCAGTGTTGGGTCCCTTTGCTGTTTGTTGTGTTCACTGTGGTCTAGACCAGTTTGTAGCAGATTTGGTCAGAGGTTTGCAAATGACAAAGGACGATATAGGTGGCTGGTTGTTTGGGTAGGACAACGGCAAATAGAATTTGCAATCCTGGAAAGTGTGAGGTGATGCATTTAAGAAGGGGCCTAGTGAGAGAAGAGAGTACCCTCTGACAGATAGGACCCTGGGAATGGTGAGGATCAGCGGGATAGGTGCATGTCCATAGGTCTTGAAGGCAAGACAGAGAGAGAAGGTGGTTCAGAAGGTGAACGAGATACCTTCCTTTATGAGTCGAGACATTAAATACAAGAGCAGGTATGTTATAATGGAGCTGTGTGCAACATTAGTTAGGGCGACGGGTGGAGTACTGTGTGCAGTTCTGGTCCCTGCACTATAGGACGGATGTGTTGCACTGCAGGGGGTGCAGAGGGGTTTCACCAGGATGTTACCCAGGCTGGTATGATTCCACAACGAAGAGAGATGTCACAGGCTGCGGTTGTTTGCTTCAAGTAGAGAAGGCTAATGAACAGAGCTGAAAATGTGTTGCTGGAAAAGCGCAGCAGGTCAGGCAGCATCCAAGGAGCAGGAGAATCGATGTTTCGGGCATAAGCCCTTCTTCAGGAAACCTGACTGAGGTGCATAGAAAATCAAGAGAGTCAGAGATAGGGTAAATAGGAGGAAAATGTTGCCTTTAATCCAATATCATGTCAGCCTCAGCTGTTTGCTGCTGAAATCTTTATTCGTGTTTCTTTCAATTCCAAACACCTCAACCCCAATACTCCCCAACATTCACAGCTTTGTACTCTCTACAAAACCTCAGCTCACATTAAACTCAATACAGTCACACAGGCCTACCCCAACAGAAAAAGGCCTTTCAGTCTGTCACCTCCGTGCCAGTCAAAAACAACTCCCTAGCTATTCCAATCCCATTTTCCAGCACTTGGCCCACAGCCTTTGTATCCTTTGGTCTCACAACTGCACATCTAAATATTTCTTAAACATTAGGAGGGTTTCTGCCTCTCCAACCTTCACAGGCAGTGAGTTCCAGATTCCTACTACCCCTGGGGGTAAAAGTTTTCTCTCACATCTCCTGTAAGCCTTCTGACACCTTCCTTAAATCCACGCTCCCTGGTCGTTGATCTCTCTCGTAAAAAGAAAAAATCCTTTCCGTCTACCCTGCCTATGCCCCTCAGGATTTGCTGCATCTCAATTGTTTTCCCTCTCAATCTCCTCAGCTGTCATGAAAATCACCCCAGTCTGTCCCAATCTGTCTCAGTCTATTGACTAAATTGTATCCTACTACAAGTCCCACTCCCCTTTTAGTCATCTTTGCTACCCAACGTCAGCTCCTGGACGCGCAGTGCCACAAATTTCAAATTCTTAGCCCCGTTATTAAACTGTTCCAAGGTCTCAGCTGCTCACAATTTCTGTTACTGCTTCCAGGTCGACATATCCCCTTTCACTCTGAATCGCTTGCACATGCTCATTGGTGACTCTGTCTTCAGCTCCTGCATCCTAGACTCAGAAATCTCCTTAAACTCTTCTGCCTCTCTACCTCCTGATCTTCTCTCCAGCAGGTGATGGTGCTTATGATGTCTTCAGCAACCGGCGCGGATTGTTAGTAATTATGTACATTCATTACATTCACAGGTACATAAGTGTCTGGGGTGACATTAAACTGAGAGATTGCAATGCTTCCAGTAGCATATCATGCTTCAGGTGGTCTGAGTGAAGATGGAGTCGGAGGCCTTTACAACTCTCAGGTCACGTGCTACAACATAACGATGATAATATGAGCATGGCACTGACAGACTGGTCTTCAAATATAACATTACACCGCTTTATCAAGACATTCCTTAAAATTCATCTCTTCCAAAAAAATCTTCCCCTTCTGAACATTTTGCCTTTGATTAGATCCGTCTCAAACACTCTCATTAGAAAAGGTTTCTATAATAAAGGCATTAAATAAATGTTGCTAGTCGTGTCTCTTCCTACTCAAGGCTGAACATACACAGGATCCTACAGTGTGTAAATAGGCCATTGAGTCCACACGAATCCTCCCACCCAGACCAATCCCCGACTCTATCCCTATGCCCCTGTATTTCTCATGGCTAACCCACCCATCTGTGGACCCCTTAAAATAAAAGCAAATTACTGCGGATGCTGGAATCTGAAACCAAACGAGAAAATGCTGGAAAATCTCAGCAGGTCTGGCAGCATCTGTAAGGAGGGAAAAGAGCTGACGTTTCGAGTCTAAGTGAGCTTTGACAAAGGGTCAGTTAGACTCGAAACGTCAGCTCTTTTCTCTCCTGACAGATGCTGCCAGACCTGCTGAGATTTTCCAGCATTTTCTCTTTTGGTTTGTGGACAATTTAACATGGCCAACCACCTAGCCTGCTCATCTTTGGACTGTAGGAGGGAACGGGAGCACCCGGGGGAAACCCACACAGACACAGAGAGAACATGCAAACACCACGCAGACAGTCACCCAAGGGTGGAATGGAACCCAGGCTCCTGGCACTGTGGGGCAGCTGTGCTAACCACTGAGTCACCGTGCCACCCCATCTTTATGTTTCACGTGTACGCATGTCTGTGTTAAGTGCACGTTACTGTGCACGATCATGCTTCTCATTACATCAGCAAGGATGTAAAGGTTGGTTGCCTGAGAGGAAACAGCTCAGCATGCACAGCAGCTCCTTCCTGACAGACATCTGTTGTAACCTTGCAAGAGTTCAGAATTAAACATTGAAAGGATTCAAATAGAAGTCTGGGTACTTCCAAATATCCTGTCTAATATTCAACAAACATGAAAGAAGCAGCAATTTGCTAAATCTAGGACATCACTGTGAACAAACTGTCAGTGGTGACTATTTCAGTGAGCCATTTAGCCAGCATAGAGGCAGTGGAAAACTTAATCTCAGGTGGGAAGGCATTAACTAACAACATGACTTTAAAAATCCAGTCAAGAACATTGTGGAACACTCCTGCGTAATACTCCTCGTTCACCCAAAGCAGACAGAATGTAACTGTAGGCCTGAAAGATGTCACAGCAATATTTGGGAGCAATGCTGAATTGTAACCACTGTGTGGAGCTCAAGCTCCAGGTCAGAGATGAATGATAAAGAGACAAACTTCGAGCCAATGAAGCTGAACTTGAACGTCCTGCCTCTGGAAGAAGGATTACAGGAATTACTGTTTAAAGAGTTACAGTCAGTTCAAATCAGGAAGGTCCTCTGGGCAATGTGGGGCTGATCTGAGGCTTAAAAGGAAGTCAGCTGATCAAAGGTTAACTGCAATAGAAACCACCAACTGTAGAATGTGCGATGGTGTAGCAGACTCTCAGCATGAGAATTCACCCCTTCCTGTCCCTTTACATCAGGTGAATTCAGGTGAATCATTTTACAAACATATACTGTTGGTCCTTTATTGGTCAGAGTATTGAGTACAGGAGTTGGGAGGTCATGTTGTGGCTGTTGGTTAGGACATTGGTTAGGCCGCTGTTGGAATATTGCATGCAATTCTGGTCTCCTTCCTATCGGAAAGATGTTGTGAAACTTGAAACAGTTTAGAAAAGATTTACAAGGATATTGCCAGGGTTGGAGGATTTGAGCAACAAGGAGAGTTGAACAGGTTGGGGCTGTTTTCCCTGGAGCGTCAGAGGCTGAGGGGTGACCTTATAGAGGTTTACAAAATCATGAGGGACATGGATAGGATAAATAGACAAAGTCTCTTCCCTGGGGTGGGGGAGTCCAGAACTAGAGGGCATAGGTTAAGGGTGAGAGGGGAAAGATATAAAAGGGACATAAGGGGCAACTTAGCAGAGTCTTGAGTCCAGCATTGGCATTGCAGATGCTGTTTTACCCTCCTCCACAAATCCAGGAAGGTCAGAATTAACCTGATACAGAGTCTTCTCCCCATTAGCCTCCCTGCTGGAGCGATCCCTGTAGTTGCATGAGGGATGGTGAGGCTGTAGGCTGTTTCTTTCAGCCTGCCTTCAAAGTTTGGACTGTTCTTTCTGTCAGGTCCTTGGATGATGGATGGTACGGAGCTGTCCTTATACGGTGGATATCATTCACCTTTAGGAAGTACTCAAATTCCCTGTTGGTAAACAATGGCCTGTTATCTGTGACAAACACTTCCAGGAGTTAGTGGATTGGAAAGGTATGTGCTGTTTTCCTATTGTGATAGAGTCATAGAGATGTACAGCACGGAAACAGACCCTTCGGTCCAACCCGTCCATGCTGACCAGATATCCCAACCCAATCTAGTCCCACCTGCCAGCACCTGGCCCATATCCCTCCAAACCCTTCCTATTCATATACCCATCCAAATGCCCCTTAAATGTACGTCTCCTGTGTTTGACCCCCGAATGAACTCTCTGTACATCCAGCCACTCTGTGTGAGTGTCCACAATGACTAAGAACACTGAGCCTATGAAAGGACCAGCATAGTCAACATGGAGTTGCCGGTGGTAATTTCTGTCCTTGATGGCACTCTGGGCACTGCCCCACCAACCCAGCTGTGTCGATGTCCAATCCTGGCCATCAGACTTCTCGCCAACATCTTCATTTTGGAAACGGCTGGATGATCCTGGTGGAGTTCAGCTGGGATCCAGTGGCGACCTTTTCTTGGGTCAATCACTGTTGCTCCCCAGAATAATATCCCGTCCCCTACAGGGGTCCACTCTCTCCGGGTCCAAAAACCAGTTCAGCTCTGGTTGTGACAGCCTTTGGGTTTCCCCATCACCACCAGTGGTTTCAGGTTTGCCAGGAGTGGATCGTTCTGATATTGTCAGCTGTGACTGCAAGTGTCTCCAGAAACTTTACTATCATTACGGACTCTTCCAGTGGCAGTGCCACCGGTGGTGTATCTGCCGGTGGGAGGCGGCTCAGTGTAACCGCGTCTGCTACTTGGCACCCTGGATGGTGTTCTAAGTAGACTAAGCAGAGGCCTGCGCTCCATTATTATTACAAATTTACATCTGTAAAGGTATTGGTGGAATTTCCTGCTCCACATATGACCACCAGACCCTCCTGCTCTATCTGGGTGTACTAACACTTTGCATTAGCCAAAATCCTGGATGTATACTCTATTGGGTGTTCCTCTCCATTGGGCCACTTGTGAGCTAATACTGCCCCAATGCCATATGGGAATGGATCGCATGTCAATAGCAGATTTCGCTTGGAACCATAGTGTGTCAACACCTTTGAGGGTGATCGCTGTTTCTTGACTTCACTGAAAGTTACGGCTTGGCCACACCATCATTTCCAAGGATGACCCTTTATTATGAGTTGATGCAAATTTTCCAGGAGGGAGGTCAGTATGAACTTTCCAGAATAATTCACCAGCCCAAGGAAAGGTCTAAGCTCTGGGACAGATTCGGGATACCTTTGGTCACCCTCACTTTATGTTCCAAAGGGTGTAACCTGGTTTTGTCAATTCAGGTAGGTCACTTGAGGTTTCTGAAACACACATTTTTTTTCCCCTTCTAAGGCGTACAGCTACCTTGGAGAAATATTTAAGGACTGTGTTCAAATGCTCCTGATTAGTCGTCCCAGTTATTAGCACACCGTCTGGATAAATAGTGACCTGGGGTAGACCTCGGAATCTGTTCTCCATTGCGGACTGAAAGATTACACAGACTGACAAAACCCTCCTCCTCCAACCACAACTGCTGGTGACACATGGTTCATGTCCATCTTTATGAAGGACAGCCCCCCCCCCAACCAGCTTTGTGTATACATTCTCTAGACATGGAATTGGGTATTTATCCAGCTGCAAAAAGTGGTTTTCTATTTGTTCAAAATCCCCAGAAAGGTGTACCAACCTGTCGGGCTTCACAATTGGTACAACTGGTTCTGCCCTTGACATGCGATCCATTCCCATATGGCATTGGGGCAGTATTAGCTCACAAATGGCCCAATGGAGAGGAACACCCAATAGAGTTTGATGATTCCTTCACTTTCCAGTCTTCTGATTTCTGGCTCCACTCGTGCCTGTCAGGCAAATATCATTGGGCAGGCCTTGCAGAATCATGGGATTGTTTCCCGCTCAACGTGGCCTTGCCTCCTTAGACCTTCCGGAAAATCCTCCAGGTATTCAACTACGACTTCACTAAGGCAGCCATTTTATAATTGAAAAATGTTGAGCCGATCAAAGTGAATCTTTCTCAACCATTTTTGCCCCGTCAGGCTTGCGCCCAAGCGTTTTACTACAGTTGGCAGGAACTGAACCAGCTGCTTCTTGTAAGAGAGCAGAATCGAAGTTGTACCCTTAATCTGGAAAGATTCCCCAACGTAGGTTCTCAATCTCACTAAAGTCTTGCACATAAGAGTTGGAGTGCAGAGCGAATTTTGTTGAACACTGGTTCTGTGATCACTGAAACATCTGTACTGGTATTGACCTCCATTAGAACTGGTGACCATTTCACCAGACTTTTACTTTGATTGGTTAGGATTTAGACATGGAAATGTGTTGCTGGAAAAGCGCAGCAGGTCAGGCAGCATCTAGGGAACAGGAGAATCGACGTTTCGGGCATTAGCCCTTCTTCACCTGAAGAAGGGCTAATGCCCGAAACGTCGATTCTCCTGTTCCCTAGATGCTGCCTGACCTGCTACGCTTTTCCAGCAACACATTTCCATCTCTGATCTCCAGCATCTGCAGACCTCACTTTCTCCTCTAGGATTTAGACATTGCTAAGAAATTGAACTGTTCCTTCCAGGACCTTCCAGGGTGTGCACTCCCCTGGCTATCACCCCATGAGTTCTCTTACCCTATTTAGGTCTAGTGGGACTTTGTTAATGTCTCAGGTCTACATACCAGCAGTAACTACAATGGTCTGCTGGCCCAGATCACGAAGAAAGTTTTAACCATTTGTCCGAGTCTTGGTTTTGTTTTGGGGTTTGGTTGTGAGCTGACCAAGAGTCCCTCTGTTCAGGATGTGTCCTAAGTGAGGCCATGCAATTGCCATCATTCAAGCTATTCCCCAAACTCAGTCTGGTTTGGCAAGGGTGTCCATTTTCAATGGAATACCATGCAACTCATATGCTTCACTTGCTGCATTTTCCATTGATAAAGCCGGTGTCGTGCCTGTTTGAAGTCCAGTTGGGTTTCAGCTAGTAGTCTCTTTTGCACGGTTACATCATTAATCCCACAAACCAAATGGTCTCTCAGCATCGCATTAAGGGCTAAAGCAAAGTCACATGCCTCTGCCAGTCGTCTTAACCTCATCAAAAATCCTGACACGGGCTCCCCTGGTTCTCAAATTGCCAAGTTAAAACCAATAACATCTAAGAATTAGAGGAGGTTTAATATTTCTGAACTAAATTAACCAACTCTTGAGAGGTTTTGGCATCTAGTGCCTCAGGGAAAGTTAGGCTCATACTAACTGAAAAAGCTGCAGCTCCAAAAGCAGTCAGGAAAATTGCTCAAGCTTGTCATCTGCCCCAATACCGTTTATGTGGGAAAAAATAACATGTTCTTTCCACAGTGAAAACAATAAAATGCTGGAGACCCCAGCAGGTCAGGCAGCATTCATGGAGAGAGAGAGAGAGCTAACAATCTGAGTCGAAATGACTCTTGGTCAGAGCTGATGTGAACTGTGGAGGGGACACCACTGATGCAATAGTTTAGGTCATGGGTTGAAGTGCTGAGGGAGAAGGGATGTCGATAATGCAGAGTGGGAGAATGACAGAACATTGGTGTGGCTAACTGCCAGACTGGGTACGACAGACAGTCCCACTGGGGTGGAGGGAGGGGAGGGAGGGCGACAGAGAATGCAACAAGTAAAGCTAAAAGGGGAGGAATGGGTTCACAATGTGAAGGTGCTGAACTCAGTATTGAGCCCAGAAGGCTGTAAAGTGCCTGGTCTGAAGGCGAGATGTTGTTCCTCCTGTGATTCACTGGAGCATTGCAGTGTGCTGAGGACAGACATGTGGGCAGGATGCTGTGTTAAAATGGCTGGCTATGGGAAGGTCAGCATCATGCTTGTGCACAGACCAGAGGTGTTCTTCAAAGCGGTAACCCAATCTGCATTTGGTTTCTCCAATGTAGAGTGTGCCACATTGAATGCAGTAATTACAATGCTCATGATTGGAGGAGGTCCAGGTGAAATGCCGCTTCACCTGGAAAGATTCGGAGATGCCGGGGTTGGACTGGGGTGTACAAAGTTAAAAATCACACAACACCAGGTTATAGTCCAACAGGTTTAATTGGAAGCACTAGCTTTTGGAGCGACACTCCTTCATCAGGTGGTTGTGAGGAAAAAGTACTTTTGCTATAAATTCTGTGTCTTCCAATTGTGCCCTCCACTACCACCTGATGAAGGAGCGGTGCTCCGAAAGCTAGTGCTTCCAATTAAACCTGTTGGACTATCACCATGAAAGACTGTCTAGGCCCTTGGATGGTGAGCAGGGAGGAGGGGCAGGGGGGGATGCTATACCTTCTGCAGTTACATGGGAATGTACCTTGGGGAGGGGGGGAGTTGGTGTTGGTGGTCGTGGAATGGCCTGGAGTGTCCCGGAGGGAACAATCCTGCGAAATGCAGATGGGGGAGTGAGGGGAAGGTGTGTTTGGTGGTGGTGTCCTGTTGGAGTTGTATTCTTTTCACATCCTTGGCCCAGTCTTTGAGGCAGGACCAAATGAGCCAAGCTTCCCAAATAAGGGCATGATAGCAGAAGTACTCACCCTAACCCAAAAACCACTGTTCCAAACAAATCTTTCAGGAGCATGCTTTTCTGTTATCATCACTGAAATAACTCCACAGAGGCCAGTATCCCATCACCAAGTCGCCCTTTATTTACATACGGACAGTCATAGAGTTAGAAAGTCATAGAGATGTACAACATGGAAACAGACCCTTCAGTCCAACCTGTCCATGCCGACCAGATATCCCAACCCAATCTAGTCCC
Source organism: Chiloscyllium plagiosum (assembly GCF_037043375.1). Classification (NCBI taxonomy): domain Eukaryota; kingdom Metazoa; phylum Chordata; class Chondrichthyes; order Orectolobiformes; family Hemiscylliidae; genus Chiloscyllium; species Chiloscyllium plagiosum. The sequence continues at coordinate 36,366,713 of NW_028270177.1, forward strand.
ACCTGCCAGCACCTGGCCCATATCCCTCCAAACCCTTCCTATTCATATACCCATCCAAATGCCTTTTAAATGTTGCAATTGTACCAGCCTCCACCACTTCCTCTGGCAGCTCATTCCATACACATACCACCCTCTGTGTGAAAAAGTTGTCCCTTAGGTCTCTTTTATATCTTCCCCCTCTCACCCTAAACCTATGCCCATCTAGTTCTGGATTCCCCCACCCAAAGGAAAAAACTTTGTCTATTTATCCTGTCCATGTCCCTTCTTGACACTGATCCAGCGCCCTCAGAGGCAGGTCTCAGAGTGAACAGAACCCCTAACACCCCCGTTTATATCTGTCAGCCAGGGCTCCCTGATTAGACCAAATCAACAACCCCAATCTGGGATCTCTTATTCTATGAGGTCCACCTATCTGACCTCATTACAATCACTACAAATAGGATTAAGATTTTCAATCCTTACACTTACCTCACAGAAAGACTATTCAAAACATTGCCAATTGCTTTCTACATTTGTTTTTTGCTTTTAGGTTAACCACTTCCTTATTGTCCAGGGGTGATTTAATCATAAATGTTGTAAAATAAATCAACAATGTACTCATGGTTTGGAGATATTGACATTAATAAAATGAACAAGGTGAATCAAAGCAAGGAATAGACTTTATAATATTTGCTAGGAATTGAAACCGTTCAGAGCAAAGTCTATTTTATTGAGCTAAGCCACTTTGTGGAACATGTTGTGGTGTTCACCGATGCCATCTGAGATGCCCTGGGTAGTTGCCCTGACACAGGGAAGGATGGCAGCTTCCGTCCCTAATGGACATTAGTCATCCAGGTGGGTTTTTCCGGACAATTGATCATGGATTCACACTCATCATTAGACTTTGAGTTCCAGGTATGTATTGAATTCACAATCCACCATCTGTTTGGCTGGGATTCCAACCCAGGTCTCAGAAGATTGCCTGCGGAGAAAGAAACAGAGCTAACATTCCTGAAGAAGGGTCACTGGACCTGAAATGTTAACACTGCTTTCTCTCCACAGAATTTCTCCAGCAATTTCTGTATTAAATTAGTAAATCGTCTTTAAACTGCTTCTTGATATAGTTTAACCATGATTTTCATAGACTCATGAGGCCAAGGGATTCCATAGGAATCATCATAGGAAATGACATCACCACAGGAAGTGACTTCACAGGAAATTACATCACCAACCCAAGGAAACCCAAATATATAAATAGAAAGCAGGAAACACAAGCAGTGCTTTGTCCGAAGGCTCGCTGAAGATGTTACCGAGTATGGTGAGGAAACGTCTAAAATTGATTACAATGAACGGAAAGGTCAACCATGGGCCACATTCCAGTGAAGACAAGAAAGGAGCGGGGGAGTGTGGGTACACCACCATCCCACTCAATCCTCCCTCCCAGCCTGCCACCTGCAGGAGGGGAGGACCCTGCCCGCTAATTCCCCGTTTTCCTGTCTGGCCACAGTTGCAGCCGGAGCTGCTGAAACCCTGGTGGTTTCTGGTTTTGTTGGTAAATAACCTGCTCATTTTTGAGAGCTCACAGTTTTCACTGAGGGCCCACAGATGAAATCAACCCACTAACAGTGCCCACAGGACAACCAGGGGTTGGAGAGAGAGGCAACAGAAAGTGCAAAATACATTTCATACATTTCATCAAATAGAAACAGCAGCCATTGGCTGTGTTAACAACTTAAAATCTCAGATTAATGGATTTTTGAGAGGTATAGAGCCAGGTTTGAGAAATGGAATTAGGATACAGATCAGCCATGATCTCATTGAGTGGCGGGATAGGTTGGAGGGGCTGATTAGTTTCCTATTGCTCTACCCTAGTCTCTCCTATTTAGTCCCTGTTCCTAAGTGTGCAGGTTTATGACTCAGACATTCTGAATGAAGCCCTGAATGCTTCAATCTTTATTCCGCATGAAATAAGTTTTGTTTTGAATGTTTGTCTTTCTCGTTACTGAAAATGTGCCAGCCATGGGCTTTCAGTTGAACAATCCACTACACCACAATGAAAAATTCTTCCCTGTGTTAATACAACTCATCCTGCCAAGCTCCCTCTCAAAGGATCCCTCACTGCAAATAATTCCAAATGATCCCTGAGGTGCGTACAGAATCCAGTCTCCAAATTCGTGACACGAGGAGACCCTCAATGCTGGGGTGTGTTGGAAGCTCAGACAATGAGTCTGCTCAAACATCAGCTCAAAGCAAGAGGGGGCGAATAAAACATCACCCTTAATTTGCTTTTCAGGCAAAGCAAAAGCATCGAGGGGCACTATTGTGGGTTTTTAAAAAAATAATCATTTAGAATTGTCTAGGAGGATCGTGTGCGGTTTTGATCTCCTTCTCTGAGGAAGGATATTCTGGCGATGGAGAAAGTGCAATAAAGAAATATAGCCAGCATTGTAGGCCAGATGTGTGAAGAGAGACTGGATTAATTAGGACGGTATTCCCTGGAGTTTGTAGATTTGGAAATACAAGCTTTTGGAGTGCTGCTGCTTCATCAGGTAGCTAGCAACCTAACGAAGGAGCGTCGCTCCGAACGCTGGTGTCTTCAAATAAACCTGTTGGACTATAACCTGGTGTCGTGTGATTTTTAACTTTGTCCACCCCAGTCCAGCACCGACATCTCCAGATCATCACTGGAGTTTAGAAGAATGAAAAGGTGGGAAGGGCTCGCATCAAAAACTACAAAATTCAAACAGCACTACACTAACTGCAGGAGGGATCTTCTTCTCCAGAGCCAGGGGTCACAGTCTAAGGATACAGGGTAAACTATTTCGGACTGAGATGAGGAGAAATTTCTTCAAGCAGAGAGTAGTGAGCCTGTGGAATTCTCTCCCATAGAAAAGAGGCCAAAACATTGAATCATTTTCAGAGATTTAGATAGAGTTCATAGGGTTAAACGAGTCAAAGGGTATGGGCAGAACACGGCACCGAGTTGGATAAAAATGGAAAGAACTGCAGATGTTGTATATCGGAAAGAAAAACACAAATTGCTGGGAAAAACTCAGGAGGTCTGGCAACATCTCGGGAGAGAAATCAGAGTTAACGTTTCAAGTCAAGTGGCCTTTGCCCAGAACTGAGACTAGACAATATAAGCATATGATTCCTCACACTGCATTTTCAGATAAATTGATCATTTCTTACTTCCTTTCTTAAAGACCCTTTAAAGGAAGAAATGGAGAAAGAATCTACATTTATATGGCACCTTTAATGAGACAAGAACAGAAGAAATAAGAGCAGGGATAGACCAATCAACCCATCAAACCTGGCCTGCTATTAAATATAACCATGAGCTTGGGCTTCAACTCCACTTCACCCCCGCCCCCTTCCGACTGACCCTAACTCTGTCTCGAGGCTATCATCAATCCTGCAGGGTAATCGCTTTAGCAATTCCAAAACGAAGCAACAAAAACAGCTAACAAAGATGTAGAACCTTTGAAGGAAAGGCGAAAGGTTATGAGAAAGTGAAGTGAGGTTCTTAAATGAAAGGTGGGTGGAAGAGGAGTGGAGGGAAAGGTTGACATCGGGGGCTTGTCCACAGAATCCCCCTGCTGAAGTGCAATGGTTTCACGGAGGTCAATGGTGAGACAGGCTGCCCTCAGCCGAGGAACTCATTCCATGATTGAGTTGGAGGGAGAGCCATTATCTTAAAGAACAAGGTTGAGCATGTTGAAGGTTGCAGATGTTATTGGAGCAGTTACAAAAGGAAGAGCAGGGCTGACAGGTTTCCAGAATCACTCAGACAGAGTCACAGTGCTGTAATAGCATGGAAACAGGCCCTTCGGTCCAACTCGTCCATGCTAACCAGCTATCCTAATCCAATCTAGTCCCATTTGCCAGCACGTGGCCCATATCCCTCTCAACCCTTCCTATTCATATACCCATCCAGATGCCTTTTAAATATACCAGCCTCCACCACATCCTCTGGCTGCTCATTCCATACACGCACCACCCTCTGCGTGAAAACGTTGCCCCTTAGGTCTCTTTTATATCTTTCCCCTCTCACCCTAAATCTATTCCCTCTAGTTCTGGACTCCCCCACCCCAGGGAAAAAACCTTGCCTATTTACCCTATCCATGCCCTTCTTGATTTTGTAAACCTCTATAAGGTCACCCCTCAGCCTCGGACTCTCCAGGGGAAACAGCCCCAGCCTGTTCAGCTTCTCCCTACAGCTCAAATCCTCTACCCCTGGCAAAATCCCTGTAAATCTTTTCTGCAACCTTTCAAGTTTCAGAAATATGAATAGAATGAAACGTTTGCTGTGGAGAGCTAAAGAGGGGTAAAGACAGAGCTGGGGCAGTGCTCTGGGCTATAGTGGTCGGAAAGAGGTCATAGTGGAGGTCACATATTGGAGGAGTGCTTCACCAGGAGGAGAACACATCTGGTCATGGTCTGAAGTCACTGGGGAGTCAAAAGCAATTTCAGGAGGGAGGTCAGTATGAACTTTCCAGAATAATTCACCAGCCCAAGGAAAGGTCTAAGCTCTGGGACAGATTCGGGATACCTTTGGTCACCCTCACTTTATGTTCCAAAGGGTGTAACCTGGTTTTGTCAATTCAGGTAGGTCACTTGAGGTTTCTGAAACACACATTTTTTTTCCCCTTCTAAGGCGTACAGCTACCTTGGAGAAATATTTAAGGACTGTGTTCAAATGCTCCTGATTAGTCGTCCCAGTTATTAGCACACCGTCTGGATAAATAGTGACCTGGGGTAGACCTCGGAATCTGTTCTCCATTGCGGACTGAAAGATTACACAGACTGACAAAACCCTCCTCCTCCAACCACAACTGCTGGTGACACATGGTTCATGTCCATCTTTATGAAGGACAGCCCCCCCCCCAACCAGCTTTGTGTATACATTCTCTAGACATGGAATTGGGTATTTATCCAGCTGCAAAAAGTGGTTTTCTATTTGTTCAAAATCCCCAGAAAGGTGTACCAACCTGTCGGGCTTCACAATTGGTACAACTGGTTCTGCCCTTGACATGCGATCCATTCCCATATGGCATTGGGGCAGTATTAGCTCACAAATGGCCCAATGGAGAGGAACACCCAATAGAGTTTGATGATTCCTTCACTTTCCAGTCTTCTGATTTCTGGCTCCACTCGTGCCTGTCAGGCAAATATCATTGGGCAGGCCTTGCAGAATCATGGGATTGTTTCCCGCTCAACGTGGCCTTGCCTCCTTAGACCTTCCGGAAAATCCTCCAGGTATTCAACTACGACTTCACTAAGGCAGCCATTTTATAATTGAAAAATGTTGAGCCGATCAAAGTGAATCTTTCTCAACCATTTTTGCCCCGTCAGGCTTGCGCCCAAGCGTTTCACTACAATTGGCAGGAACTGAACCAGCTGCTTCTTGTAAGAGACCAGAATTGAAGTTGTACCCTTAATCTGGAAAGATTCCCCAACGTAGGTTCTCAATCTCACTAAAGTCTTGCACATAAGAGTTGGAGTGCAGAGCGAATTTTGTTGAACACTGGTTCTGTGATCACTGAAACATCTGTACTGGTATTGACCTCCATTAGAACTGGTGACCATTTCACCAGACTTTTACTTTGATTGGTTAGGATTTAGACATTGCTAAGAAATTGAACTGTTCCTTCCAGGACCTTCCAGGGTGTGCACTCCCCTGGCTATCACCCCATGAGTTCTCTTACCCTATTTAGGTCTAGTGGGACTTTGTTAATGTCTCAGGTCTACATACCAGCAGTAACTACAATGGTCTGCTGGCCCAGATCACGAAGAAAGTTTTAACCATTTGTCCGAGTCTTGGTTTTGTTTTGGGGTTTGGTTGTGAGCTGACCAAGAGTCCCTCTGTTCAGGATGTGTCCTAAGTGAGGCCATGCAATTGCCATCATTCAAGCTATTCCCCAAACTCAGTCTGGTTTGGCAAGGGTGTCCATTTTCAATGGAATACCATGCAACTCATATGCTTCACTTGCTGCATTTTCCATTGATAAAGCCGGTGTCGTGCCTGTTTGAAGTCCAGTTGGGTTTCAGCTAGTAGTCTCTTTTGCACGGTTACATCATTAATCCCACAAACCAAATGGTCTCTCAGCATCGCATTAAGGGCTAAAGCAAAGTCACATGCCTCTGCCAGTCGTCTTAACCTCATCAAAAATCCTGACACGGGCTCCCCTGGTTCTCAAATTGCCAAGTTAAAACCAATAACATCTAAGAATTAGAGGAGGTTTAATATTTCTGAACTAAATTAACCAACTCTTGAGAGGTTTTGGCATCTAGTGCCTCAGGGAAAGTTAGGCTCATACTAACTGAAAAAGCTGCAGCTCCAAAAGCAGTCAGGAAAATTGCTCAAGCTTGTCATCTGCCCCAATACCGTTTATCTGGGAAAAAATAACATGTTCTTTCCACAGTGAAAACAATAAAATGCTGGAGACCCCAGAAGGTCAGGCAGCATTCATGGAGAGAGAGAGAGAGCTAACAATCTGAGTCGAAATGACTCTTGGTCAGAGCTGATGTGAACTGTGGAGGGGACACCACTGATGCAATAGTTTAGGTCATGGGTTGAAGTGCTGAGGGAGAAGGGATGTCGATAATGCAGAGTGGGAGAATGACAGAACATTGGTGTGGCTAACTGCCAGACTGGGTACGACAGACAGTCCCACTGGGGTGGAGGGAGGGGAGGGAGGGCGACAGAGAATGCAACAAGTAAAGCTAAAAGGGGAGGAATGGGTTCACAATGTGAAGGTGCTGAACTCAGTATTGAGCCCAGAAGGCTGTAAAGTGCCTGGTCTGAAGGCGAGATGTTGTTCCTCCTGTGATTCACTGGAGCATTGCAGTGTGATGAGGACAGACATGTGGGCAGGATGCTGTGTTAAAATGGCTGGCTATGGGAAGGTCAGCATCATGCTTGTGCACAGACCAGAGGTGTTCTTCAAAGCGGTAACCCAGTCTGCATTTGGTTTCTCCAATGTAGAGTGTGCCACATTGAATGCAGTAATTACAATGCTCATGATTGGAGGAGGTCCAGGTGAAATGCCGCTTCACCTGGAAAGATTCGGAGATGCCGGGGTTGGACTGGGGTGGACAAAGTTAAAAATCACACAACACCAGGTTATAGTCCAACAGGTTTAATTGGAAGCACACTAGCTTTCGGAGCGACACTCCTTCATCAGGTGGTTGTGAGGAAAAAGTACTTTTGCTATAAATTCTGTGTCTTCCAATTGTGCCCTCCACTACCACCTGATGAAGGAGCGGTGCTCCGAAAGCTAGTGCTTCCAATTAAACCTGTTGGACTATCACCATGAAAGACTGTCTAGGCCCTTGGATGGTGAGCAGGGAGGAGGGGCAGGGGGGGATGCTATACCTTCTGCAATTACATGGGAATGTACCTTGGGGAGGGGGGGGGGTTGGTGTTGGTGGTCGTGGAATGGCCTGGAGTGTCCCGGAGGGAACAATCCTGCGAAATGCAGATGGGGGAGTGAGGGGAAGGTGTGTTTGGTGGTGGTGTCCTGTTGGAGTTGTATTCTTTTCACATCCTTGGCCCAGTCTTTGAGGCAGGACCAAATGAGCCAAGCTTCCCAAATAAGGGCATGATAGCAGAAGTACTCACCCTAACCCAAAAACCACTGTTCCAAACAAATCTTTCAGGAGCATGCTTTTCTGTTATCATCACTGAAATAACTCCACAGAGGCCAGTATCCCATCACCAAGTCACCCTTTATTTACACACGGACAGTCATAGAGTTATAAAGTCATAGAGATGTACAACATGGAAACAGACTCTACAGTCCAACCCGTCCATGCCGACCAGATATCCCAACCCAATCTAGTCCCACCTGCCAGCACCTGGCCCATATCCCTCCAAACCCTTCCTATTCATATACCCATCCAAATGCCTTTTAAATGTTGCAATTGTACCAGCCTCCACCACTTCCTCTGGCAGCTCATTCCATACACGTACCACCCTCTGTGTGAAAAAGTTGTCCCTTAGGTCTCTTTTATATCTTCCCCCTCTCACCCTAAACCTATGCCCATCTAGTTCTGGATTCCCCCACCCAAAGGAAAAAACTTTGTCTATTTATCCTGTCCATGTCCCTTCTTGACACTGATCCAGCGCCCTCAGAGGCAGGTCTGAGAGTGAACAGAACCCCTAACACCCCCGTTTATATCTGTCAGCCAGGGCTCCCTGATTAGACCAAATCAACAATCCCAATCTGGGATCTCTTATTCTATGAGGTCCACCTATCTGACCTCATTACAATCACTACAAATAGGATTAAGATTTTCAATCCTTACACTTACCTCACAGAAAGACTATTCAAACATTGCCAATTGCTTTGTACATTTGTCTTTTGCTTTTAGGTTAACCACTTCCTTATTGTCCAGGGGTGATTTAATCATAAATGTTGTAAAATAAATCAACAATGTACTCATGGTTTGGAGATATTGACATTAATAAAATGAACAAGGTGAATCAAAGCAAGGAATAGACTTTAAACTATTTGCTAGGAATTGAAACCGTTCAGAGCAAAGTCTATTTTATTGAGCTAAGCCACTTTGTGGGACATGTTGTGGTGTTCACCGATGCCATCTGAGATGCCCTGGGTAGTTGCCCTGACACAGGGAAGGATGGCAGCTTCCATCCCTAATGGACATTAGTCATCCAGGTGGGTTTTTCCGGACAATTGATCGTGGATTCACACTCATCATTAGACTTTGAGTTCCAGATATGTATTGAATTCACAATCCACCATCTGTTTGGCTGGGATTCCAACCCAGGTCTCAGAAGATTGCCTGCGGAGAAAGAAACAGAGCTAACATTCCTGAAGAAGGGTCACTGGACCTGAAATGTTAACACTGCTTTCTCTCCACAGAATTTCTCCAGCAATTTCTGTATTAAATTAGTAAATCTTCTTTAAACTGCTTCTTGATATAGTTTAACCATGATTTTCATAGACTCATGAGGCCAAGGGATTCCATAGGAATCATCATAGGAAATGACATCACCACAGGAAGTGACTTCACAGGAAATTACATCACCAACCCAAGGAAACCCAAATATATAAATAGAAAGCAGGAAACACAAGCAGTGCTTTGTCCGAAGGCTCGCTGAAGATGTTACCGAGTATGGTGAGGAAACGTCTAAAATAACCTTTCAGCTCAGTGAGCTAACCTACATTCAGAACCTCAACCTGAGCTACAAATCTTCTCAAAACACGATTCCGGAGGTGGCCATCCCATTTGCCTGCAAATTCCTGCCTGTTAAACAGTGCAGCCCTCCAGGATCTGAGCTGGAAAATAAAGTATGTCTTCAGTTCCAAAGAAAAGATAGTTTGATCCGAATTATTGGGTGGAATCTTGATGAGACATCATGGGGTTGGGCCTGTCAGCTGGAGGTCCAGAGACAGACCCATGCTGCTTCTTCCAGGAAAAGCTCACCAAAACAGTCAGGCATTGAGGGGAGTGCCCATTGGAACAAGGGCCCCGACGTGGAAATCCCACCCAATGAGAGATGTTGGCCTTCATCAACTCCCTGATAAAGGAGCAGCACTCTCAATGCTTGTGCTTCCAAATATACCTCTTGTATTATAAAATGGTGTTTTTAAACTATGAAAAGTGGAGTTCAAGCAGCCTTAGAAACAAGGACAGGGAATGAAGGGGTGACTCTAAGTGTGCAGCTGATGTCCCAGGTCTCTTGTTCAAGAATAGATTGTCTTTGTTTGAGGGACAGCTCCCCCCGGAGGTGACAAGCAGTCTGCAGGGTAACTCTTTTGGGGGAACAACAGGCTGAGGCCATTAATTGGTGCTTTATTCACTGGCAACTGAAGGCAACTCAATTGATTACAATGAACGGAAAGGTCAACCATGGGCCACATTCCAGTGAAGACAAGAAAGGAGCGGGGGAGTGTGGGTACACCACCATCCCACTCAATCCTCCCTCCCAGCCTGCCACCTGCAGGAGGGGAGGACCCTGCCCGCTAATTCCCCGTTTTCCTGTCTGGCCACAGTTGCAGCCGGAGCTGCTGAAACCCTGGTGGTTTCTGGTTTTGTTGGTAAATAACCTGCTCATTTTTGAGAGCTCACAGTTTTCACTGAGGGCCCACAGATGAAATCAACCCACTAACAGTGCCCACAGGACAACCAGGGGTTGGAGAGAGAGGCAACAGAAAGTGCAAAATACATTTCATACATTTCATCAAATAGAAACAGCAGCCATTGGCTGTGTTAACAACTTAAAATCTCAGATTAATGGATTTTTGAGAGGTATAGAGCCAGGTTTGAGAAATGGAATTAGGATACAGATCAGCCATGATCTCATTGAGTGGCGGGATAGGTTGGAGGGGCTGATTAGTTTCCTATTGCTCTACCCTAGTCTCTCCTATTTAGTCCCTGTTCCTAAGTGTGCAGGTTTATGACTCAGACATTCTGAATGAAGCCCTGAATGCTTCAATCTTTATTCCGCATGAAATAAGTTTTGTTTTGAATGTTTGTCTTTCTCGTTACTGAAAATGTGCCAGCCATGGGCTTTCAGTTGAACAATCCACTACACCACAATGAAAAATTCTTCCCTGTGTTAATACAACTCATCCTGCCAAGCTCCCTCTCAAAGGATCCCTCACTGCAAATAATTCCAAATGATCCCTGAGGTGCGTACAGAATCCAGTCTCCAAATTCGTGACACGAGGAGACCCTCAATGCTGGGGTGTGTTGGAAGCTCAGACAATGAGTCTGCTCAAACATCAGCTCAAAGCAAGACAGGGCGAATAAAACATCACCCTTAATTTGCTTTTCAGGCAAAGCAAAAGCATCAAGGGGCACTATTGTGGGTTTTTAAAAAAATAATCATTTAGAATTGTCTACGAGGATCGTGTGCGGTTTTGATCTCCTTCTCTGAGGAAGGATATTCTGGCGATGGAGAAAGTGCAATAAAGAAATATAGCCAGCATTGTAGGCCAGATGTGTGAAGAGAGACTGGATTAATTAGGACGGTATTCCCTGGAGTTTGTAGATTTGGAAATACAAGCTTTTGGAGTGCTGCTGCTTCATCAGGTAGCTAGCAACCTAACGAAGGAGCGTCGCTCCGAACGCTGGTGCCTCCAAATAAACCTGTTGGACTATAACCTGGGGTCGTGTGATTTTTAACTTTGTCCACCCCAGTCCAACACCGACATCTCCAAATCATCACTGGAGTTTAGAAGAATGAAAAGGTGGGAAGGGCTCGCATCAAAAACTACAAAATTCAAACAGCACTACACTAACTGCAGGAGGGATCTTCTTCTCCAGAGCCAGGGGTCACAGTCTAAGGATACAGGGTAAACTATTTCGGACTGAGATGAGGAGAAATTTCTTCAAGCAGAGAGTAGTGAGCCTGTGGAATTCTCTCCCATAGAAAAGAGGCCAAAACATTGAATCATTTTCAGAGATTTAGATAGAGTTCATAGGGTTAAACGAGTCAAAGGGTATGGGCAGAACACGGCACCGAGTTGGATAAAAATGGAAAGAACTGCAGATGTTGTATATCGGAAAGAAAAACACAAATTGCTGGGAAAAACTCAGGAGGTCTGGCAACATCTCGGGAGAGAAATCAGAGTTAACGTTTCAAGTCAAGTGGCCTTTGCCCAGAACTGAGACTAGACAATATAAGCATATGATTCCTCACACTGCATTTTCAGATAAATTGATCATTTCTTACTTCCTTTCTTAAAGACCCTTTAAAGGAAGAAATGGAGAAAGAATCTACATTTATATGGCACCTTTAATGAGACAAGAACAGAAGAAATAAGAGCAGGGATAGACCAATCAACCCATCAAACCTGGCCTGCTATTAAATATAACCATGAGCTTGGGCTTCAACTCCACTTCACCCCCGCCCCCTTCCGACTGACCCTAACTCTGTCTCGAGGCTATCATCAATCCTGCAGGGTAATCGCTTTAGCAATTCCAAAACGAAGCAACAAAAACAGCTAACAAAGATGTAGAACCTTTGAAGGAAAGGCGAAAGGTTATGAGAAAGTGAAGTGAGGTTCTTAAATGAAAGGTGGGTGGAAGAGGAGTGGAGGGAAAGGTTGACATCGGGGGCTTGTCCACAGAATCCCCCTGCTGAAGTGCAATGGTTTCACGGAGGTCAATGGTGAGACAGGCTGCCCTCAGCCGAGGAACTCATTCCATGATTGAGTTGGAGGGAGAGCCATTATCTTAAAGAACAAGGTTGAGCATGTTGAAGGTTGCAGATGTTATTGGAGCAGTTACAAAAGGAAGAGCAGGGCTGACAGGTTTCCAGAATCACTCAGACAGAGTCACAGTGCTGTAATAGCATGGAAACAGGCCCTTCGGTCCAACTCGTCCATGCTAACCAGCTATCCTAATCCAATCTAGTCCCATTTGCCAGCACGTGGCCCATATCCCTCTCAACCCTTCCTATTCATATACCCATCCAGATGCCTTTTAAATATACCAGCCTCCACCACATCCTCTGGCTGCTCATTCCATACACGCACCACCCTCTGCGTGAAAACGTTGCCCCTTAGGTCTCTTTTATATCTTTCCCCTCTCACCCTAAATCTATTCCCTCTAGTTCTGGACTCCCCCACCCCAGGGAAAAAACCTTGCCTATTTACCCTATCCATGCCCTTCTTGATTTTGTAAACCTCTATAAGGTCACCCCTCAGCCTCGGACTCTCCAGGGGAAACAGCCCCAGCCTGTTCAGCTTCTCCCTACAGCTCAAATCCTCTACCCCTGGCAAAATCCCTGTAAATCTTTTCTGCAACCTTTCAAGTTTCAGAAATATGAATAGAATGAAACGTTTGCTGTGGAGAGCTAAAGAGGGGTAAAGACAGAGCTGGGGCAGTGCTCTGGGCTATAGTGGTCGGAAAGAGGTCATAGTGGAGGTCACATATTGGAGGAGCGCTTCACCAGGAGGAGAACACATCTGGTAATGGTCTGAAGTCACTGGGGAGTCAAAAGCAATTTCAGACCTCGAATTGCAATCACAGCAATCAATCACAAAGGAGCTGAAAGCTTGTGGATTCTGTAAATGTGGGAGCTCACAGACCTGGAGCACTCTGATTACCATGAAACTTGGTGTTTATATCCGTCAGTCACAGCGAGAACGAAACCAGTGAGGCGTTCAGAAAATCGCTTGGAACATTTTCAAGTTCCATTGGGTTAAACTGTGTGTGTGTGTGTGTGTGTGTGTGTGTATTTGTGTGTGTGTGTGTGAGTGTGTGTATTTGTGTGTGTGTGTGTATATTTGTGTGTGTGTGTGTGTATTTGTGTGTGTGTGAGAGTGTGTGTATTTGTGTGTGTGTGTGGGTGTATATTTGTGTGTGTGTATGTGAGTGTGTGTACTTGTGTGTGTATTTGTGTGTGTGTGTGTGTGACTTTAAGTTTCATAAAGGTAACTTTATAACATTTGATCAGATTGATCTGATTTATTACTGTCACATGTACTGAGGCATGGTGAAAAGTGTTGTCTTATGTGCTTTACAGGCAGATTGTACATACAAGTGCATCAGGGGAACAGAACAGGGTGCAGGATACAATGTCACAGCTACTATGACAGTGCAGACAGAGATCAACATTAAGCTTAAAGAGGTCCATTCAAAAGTCTACTAGTTGCAGAAAAGAAGCTGTTCTCAAATCTGTTTGTACGTATCTGTAAATATTTATATCTTCTACCCAACAGAAGCACATATAACCGGGAGAAACATGACAAGAGTTAACCTGGTGCACAATTGTCAATAAAGAGGAATTGACAAATATAAAACTTGTGAAGGTATTATGTAAAGAGTTCAAACATAATCTTAAGGTGATGGAAGAAAATTTTAAAAGGGACCTGCGGGGAAATTTGTTTCACACAGAGGGTGGTCCGTATATCGAATGAATTGTCAGAGACGGTGGTAGATGCAGGTACAGTTACTACATTCAGAAGGTGTTTGGAGAGATCCGTGAGTTGAAAAGGTTTAGAGAGATACAGGCCAGGCACAGAGAAGTGGGTCCAGTTTGGTTTGGTAACCTTGGTCAGCAAGAATGAGTTAGATTGAAGGAGCTGACTCCATGCTGTATGACTCTATGATTCTACAGAAGTCCATTAATCACTAATCATAAGAATCATTAGTCACCTTAATAAAGCTGTACACTTACCACTGACAGTAATGGCACAATGGGCCAAACGGCCACCTTCTGTGGCATAAGAATTTTGTGATTGTGTGTAAGAATATCTCAGCCGAAAGCCCAACCATTAACAGTAAATTGGTGCATATTAGTTGAAATGTTTTTTTATGAGACTGCACCTATCACCAACATGACTGGATTAGATTCTGCAGGAATTATAGATGAATTGCCTGGATACTGTAGGAAATGACCCAGGAGGAAAATTGTAGTACCTGTAAGAAAATGTATTTTTTATCAAATTTTCTTCATGGATTCTTTTCTTATTAAGATGGGGAGATGGATAGAAAAAGCCATTTGACTCTTTCCAGAGAGTTAGCGGTCATGTGGTGAAATCTCCAGGAATAAAGACTTTGGGAAGGGCAGATTGTGTCTTACTGACTTGGCAGAATGTTTTGAGGAGATGATGAAGATGATCGATGAGGGTAGAGCAGGGGATGTTGTCTACATGGATTTTAGTAAGGTCCCTCATGGAAGTTTCATTCCAGAAGATTAAGATTAAGTTTGGACCCACGGTGACTTGTCTGCATGGATTCAGAATTGACTTGCCGGTAGATGACAGAGGGTAGTGATGGAAGGCTGTTTGTCAGGCAGGAGATCTGTGACTAGTGGTGCGCTGCAGGGATCTGTACTGGGACCTCTGTTGTTTGTGATATATAAAAATGACTTGGATGAAAATGTAGATGGGTGGGTTAGTAAGTTTGCAGATGATACAAAGATCGGTGGAGTTGTGGATAGTGTAGAAGGTTATCAAAGGATACAGCGGGATATAGATCAGTTGCAGATACGGACGGAGAAATGACAGATAGAGTTTAATCTGGGTAAGTGTGAGGTGCTGCACTTTGGTAGATCAAGTGTTAAGGAAAAGTATGCAGTTCATGGCAATACTCTGAACAGCATTGATGTACAGAGGGATCTTGGGATTCAAGTCCATAGCTCCCTGAAAGTAGCCACACAAGTAGATAGGGTGGTAAATAAGATGTATGGCATGCTCACCTTTATTGGTCGGGATATTGAGTACAAGACTCAGGACATCATCTTGCAGCTTTATAAGACTTTGATTAGGCCACACTGAAAGTTTTGCATTCAGTTGTGGTCACCACATTACAGGAAGGATGTGGAGGCTTCAGAGAGGATGCAGAGGAGGTTTACCAGAATGCTTTCTGGATTAGAGGCTCTGAACTGTAAGGAGAGGCTGAAAAAACTCATGTTGTTTTCTCGAGAGTGGCAGAGGCTGAGAGGGGACTTGATACAAGTCTATAAAATTATGAGCCAGATGGATGGGGTTGACGGTCAGAATCTTTTTTCCAGAGTTGAAATGTCTAAAACTAGGGGGCATGCATTTAAGGTGAGAGGGGGAAAGTTCAAAGGAGATGAGACAAGTAAGTTTTTTACACATAGAGTGATAGGAGTCGGGAACGTACTGCCAGGGATGATGGAGGCAGATAGGTTACAGGTATTTAAGGGGATTTTAGATAAGCACATGCATATGCAAGGAATGGATGGATATGGACCAAGGGCAGGCAGAAGGAACCAGTTTCATTTGGCGTCATGTTCGGCACAACATTGTGGGTCAAAGGGACCAAACCTGTGTTGTACCATTCTATGTTCTATGTTACCACCTCTGGTGACCCAATAGAATACTTCGTCATGTGACCAAATGGCATCCAGATAGAATATCATGGTGCATTCATCAGATCTGGTAAGTGGAGTCACACACAGGATGTCCCCCGCAAGATTCAGATAGCCCCTATACCAGAGTCAAATGTGAGTCAGAACCCTGCATTCTGTCAGAAAACAGAGGTCAAACCTCCACTTTTCCCCGGTTGGCACAACTGATGATGACAGGCCAGGTCAACACATACTGCGCATCCCAAATTACCTTCCACAAGAAAGTGGTGAGCCATCTTTTAGAAGCACTGTAGTGCTCAGGGTGTAAGTACACTCACAATGGTGTTCGGGAGGGAGTTCCAGGATTTGACCCAGTGAGTTTGAAGGAACAGTGATTTAGTATCAAATCTGAATGATGAGTGAGTTGGAAGGTAGGGAGTTGGTTGGGAGTGATGTTCCCATGTATTTGCTGCCCTTGTCCTTCAAGGTAATAGAGGTCACGGATTTGGAAGGTTTACTCAAAGCATTCTTAACAATTTTGTTGCAGCATATATTGTAAATGGTACACACTGCTGTCACTGTGCGTCGGAGGTGGAGAGAATGAATGCTGAATATTTTGGATGGTGCATCAGTCCAGTGGGCTACTTCCTCCTGGATGGTATCAAGCTTCTCGAGTTGTTGGAGCTGCATCCACCCAGTGAAGTGGGGCACATTCCATCACACTCCTGACTTGTGCATCATAGCTGATGGGACAAGCTTTGGGAAATTAGGAGGTAAAATGAACAGTGCAGAATCCTTGGCCTGTAGAAAGTCATTATAATCTTGTTGATTGTTAATGCCTATATATTTAATTTGATTTGATTTATTTATTTATTATCATGTGTATCCTGTTACAAAATACAGTGAAAAGTGCTGCATAGTGCCACCATTCTCCGGCACCATCTTAAAACACAGAAAAATAAACCAAAATATAGAATATAAAGGTGGAAAAATGAAGAAATAAAGAAAGTGTTCAATTTTACAGTCCTGTTTGTTAAGTGCTCCACCATGGACAATGAGTCTGGTGGCCAGGTACAAGTCCCCTTCACCACTGGAAGCAAAGTTTCCCTCTCTTCAGTGCCATCTTGTCTCCATCAACATAACTGACGCCATCTTGGTTACACATTTGATTACAAAACCAGAATAAAAAGGACAGCAGAAATAAAGGAGACAAAGCCAAAAGGAATGAGAAATGTTCAGATATTAAAACCTGTGGATGTTGATCTCTGATTTGGCCCCTTCGTCTTATTCCTCACACGTAACAGGGGGCCCTCAGCCAGATCTGTTCAAGTATGGAACATAACTGGGATTTGTAACACAAACATAAGGAAGGCATACAATACGCTGAAGATTAACTGGAAATATGAGTATAGCTCAGTTCAATCAGTTTGAATTAGTTATAGCATAGCCCTATTTCTTCCTGCTCTTTATTTTAAACTGTGGCAATTGTCCCAGGGGCTACAACAAAGTTCAAAGCCGGCTTCGTTCATTCCAGACAGTATTTATCTCAAAGACAGCAATGACTAGTCTCAATGAAAATAAATCATCATAAAGGGGACCAATTGAATCTGTTCCAAGAAAGTTCTTGGAAAGAAATTCAGGTTTCTTTTATGAAAGATTACATTTTCATACACAGTTTTAGAAAGAAAGATGATTGGGGTTGTTGGAAGCCAATCCTCTCAATCCCAGGACACCAGTCCAAGAGTTCCTCAAGGCGAGATATTTTCCTCTTCATCCAAATGTTATTACAAATCTCTGGAGCAAGTGGAACTTGAACCCAGGCCTTCTGACTCAGAGATAGAGACACTACCACAACACCAGAAGAGCCCTGTTCCTCAGGATAGGCTCAAACATCTTCAGCAGCTTCATCAATGACCTTCCCTCCATCTTTAGGTCAGAAGTGGGGATGTTCCCCACTGGTTGCACAATGTTCCACCATTCACAACTCCTTTCCCACTACCAATATTTTAGAGATTACCATTCACCAGAAACCAAACTGGACTCACCATATAAATACAGTGGTTTACAAGAGCAGGTCAGAGGCTGGGAATACTGCAACGAGTAACTCACCTCTTGACTCCCCAAAGCCTGTCCACCATCCACAAGGTACAATTCTGGAGTGTGATGGAATTCCCCCCATTTGCCTGGATGGGTGCAGTTACTTAAAAGGCAAGAGTGGACATTGGACCCCTGGAAAATAAGGCTGGAGAAGTAGTAATGGGGAACAAAGAAATGCCAGAGGAACTGAATGGGTACTTTGCTTCAGTATTACTGTGGAAGATACTGGTAACATACCAGAACTTTAAATCAGGCAGGGAGGCAGAGATGAGTGTAATGCACAGAGAAGATGCTGAGGAAGCTGAAAGGTCTGAAAGTGGATAAGTCACCCAGACCGAAGAGATTACACTCCAAGATTCTGAAGGAGATAGCCGAAGATGTTGTAGAAGCATTGGTGGTGATCTCTCAGGAGTCACTGGAGTCAGAGAGGATGCTAGAGGACTGGAAAATGGTTAATGTAACACCCCTATTTCAGAAGGGAGGGAGGCAGAAGGCAGGAAACTACCGGCCAGTTAGCCTGACCTCAGTCGTTCATAAGATTTTAGAGTCCATTATTAAGGATGAGCTTGCAGAGGACTTGGAAGTGCATGGTAAAATAGGGCTGAGTCAGCACACCTTCATCAAGGGGAGGTCATACCTGACAAATCTGTTAGAATTCTTTGAGGAAAGAACAAGCACATTAGAGAAAGGAGAGCCAGTGGACATGATCTATTTGGATTTCCAGAAGGCCTTTGACAAGGTTCTGAACAGGAAGCTGCTTAATCCAATAAGGGCTGAAGATATTAGGAGTAAGGTACCAACATGGATAGGGGATTGGCTGGCTGGCAGAAGGCATGGAGTGGGAATAAAGGGGTTGTTTGCAATCAGTGACTAGTGGAGCTCCACAGGGCTCAGTGGATGACAATTATTCATGTTATACATTAACAATCTGAATGAAGGAACTGAGGGCACTGTTGCAGATGACAGCAAGATACTTGGAGGGATAGATAGTGTTGAGGAAATGGGGGGGCGACAGAAAGATTTGGACAGTTTAGGAGAGTGGGCAAAGAAGAGGCAGACGGGGTACAATGTGAGAAATGATGAGGTCATGGGACAAAGAATAGAGGTATAGTTTTTTTTTCCCAATGGGGAAAGACTTTGGAAATCTGAAGCACAAAGGGACTTGGAATCCTGGTTCAGGATTCTCTTAACATTAACATGTAGGTTCAGTTGGTAGTTAAGAAGGCAAATACAATGCTACCACTCATTTCAAGAGGGCTAGAATACAAGAGCAGGGATGTACAAGGAGCATAGTCTTAAATTAGTAACAGACTTTATAGGAGTAAACTTAGGAAATACACTCACCATACAATGAAGGGTATTGGAAATCCTTCCCTCAGGAAATTCGGCATGTTATACTCTCTTCCACCCTCTTCCATCAGACGGAAGAAATGAATGTTTGAATACACATACAAACAGGTTCAAGAACAGTTTCTTCCTGCTATTATCAGGCTCTTGAACAAACCTCTCAAATGTTAATTCTGATCTCTCTCTGCACCTTCTGTGCAGCTGTAACACTGTACTCTATCTACATCCTGTTCTGCTACCCTGATGCACTTTGTATGATGCGATCTGCCTGCATAGCGTGCAAAAACAACACTTTTCACTGTATATCAGTGCATGTGACAACAATAAATCAATCAGTGAATTGATATTAGATCAATCACAAAGTGTAAATCTGAGACAGAGATTTTTGTTATGCCAAATCACTTGGGCATATGAGATGAAGGAAGGTACATGCAGTTAGATTACAAATCAACCATGATCTCATCAAATAGCAGAACAGGCTCAAGGGGTGAAATGGCTGACTATTGTCTCAATGTTGAAGTGTAATCATTATTGTAAGATAAGAAGTGTGACAGCGGATTTGTGCATTGCAAGATCTCAATAATGTTCATGAGGTACATGACCAAATATTCTGTTTTGTTGATGTTGTTTGAGTGATCAGTATCATCGAGGAAACTAGGAGAACTTCCCACTCTGCTTTGAATAATGTTATTACACCTTTTGTTTTAAATCATTCACAGGGTGTGGGCATCATTGGCTAGACCAGCAGCAGGCAGTTAAGAGTTAACCACATTGCTGTGGGTCTGGAGTCACATGTAGGCCAGAGCAGGTAAGGACACCAATTTCCTTCCCTGAAAGATATTGGTGAATCAGATGGATTTTTCCAACAATCAACAAAGACTTCATGGTCATCATTGGACTCTTAATTCCAGATTTTTATTGAATTCAAATTCATCATCTGTCATGGTTGGATTCAAACCCAGGTCCCCAAAGCATTAGTTGGGTCTCTGGATTAAAAGTCTGGCGATAAGATCACTAGGCCACTGCCTCTCCCTCGTTCGTAGCCCTGTGAGAGGGCGGATGGATCTTCCGTTTAGTGTCTTTATTTTAACGGCAGCCTTTGTTTTCAGGTAGCAACAAGTGTGAATTGTCGGAATTTGTAGCGTCAGTTCAGCAGCAGGATCTGGGCTTGTGCCAGATTTCAACATTTCATCACGTAATAAGATGAATCAAAAGCCCATAAAACATAGTTAGACATTGTCTAAAGCAGGGAATCGGCACTCTGTCCCATTAAACGGTGCATAAAACTGTCCTTGACTTCATGACCTCAGCACACGTGACCCAGGGGTGATTCAGTGTTGATTTTGCTGTGATGAATGCTTTATTTATCATTTTTCCACAGTGACATGAATTGAAAATTGACTGCCACACACTGCATTACAGGAAGGGTTCTTATCAGCTAAGTGCTGGAGCTCGAGTGGAAATTGTAATTACATTTCACCTCATTTCAACTTTTATTTATGTGCAGCTCATTTTCACGACAGGGAGGTGTGAAGCTTTCTCTACGATACAGTTACACACACAGTAGGATATAAAGCAGCTGCACTGTTAGAGTGGACAAAATGCAGGCCATTTTCAGGGCCATCCATTAGACAAACTGCGCACAGGTCAAACCAAATTCATCAGAGGTTTGACTGTGTCACTGGTAATGAATACATAAGTGTTTCTGATTCCAGCTCGTTCTCCATTCACAGCTTCTCAACGAATGCTGATTCAGGGCAGCGCCTGAAATATTTTCCTCTGAAAACGCTTTCAGTTATTTCAAGTACTTCTCTGTTAGTTTAAAGCTAACCCTGTACTTTTACATTGGAAATGCTTAAAAAAAGACTGGTTAAGATTTAGCTGGAGTGATGAGCACTGTAAAGTGTATTAAGACACAGGAAAGGGTGTGAAAGAGATCTATCAGAATAGCATGAGATATGAGAACTTTTTTCCAGGAGGATGTGGAACGTTGGGATTGACCTCCTTATGGACCATCCTGATGAAGGGCTTTTGCCCGGAACGTCGATTTTCCTGCTCCTCGGATGCTGCCTGGCCTGCTGTGCTTTTCCAGCACCACTCTCTCGACTCTAATCTCCAGTATCTGCAGTCCTCACTTTCACCTCCTTATGGTGGAGAAAAGAAAGCAAGTCAAAGATATTTAAAATTATGAAGGATCTTGATGGTGTTACAACCAGTGATATAATTCTTTGAAGTTTGTCTCACATATAGACAGTGTGGTTGAGAAGATATTTAACACACTTGCCTTTAGTGTTCAGACCTTTGAGTATCAGAGTTGGCTGTAATATTGAGGTTGTACAAGACCTTGGTGAGGCCCCTTCAGGAGAAGACAGGGTGATTAAGGAGACATTTAGCACATTTGGGTCAGATGGGTCAGATGTTTGAGTATAGGAATTGTGATGTCATGTTGAGATTATATAGGACATTGGTGAGGCCTCTACTGTGTCCAGCTCTGGTCGCCCTGTGATGGTAAAGATGCTATTAAGCTGGAGCGGGTTTAGATGAGATTTACCAGGATGTTGCCAGAAATTAAGGGCTTGAGGTATAAGGGGAGGCTGGATAGAATGGGTCTATTTTTCACTGGAGCACAGAAGGTTGAGGGACGATCTATATTGAGGTTTAGAAAATCATGAGGGGTATAGATAAGGAGAATGGCAGATGCCTTTTCCCCAAATGGGGAATTTCAAGACTTGGGAGATATTTTTAAGGTGAGAGGAGAAAGATTTAAAAAAGACACGAGGGGGCAACGTTTTTTACATAGAGACTGGTTTGTGTATGGAATGAGCTTCCAGAGGAAGTGGTGGATGTGGGTACAGTTACAATGTTTAAAAGAGTTTTAGATAAGTAGTGACATACAGTCATAGAGATGTGCAGCACGGAAACAGACCCTTCGGTCCAACTCGTCTATGCCGACCAGATATCCTAATCTAATCTAGCCCCATTTGCCAGCACTCGGCCCATACTCCTCCAAATCCTTCCTATTCATGTACCCATCCAGATGCCTTTTAAATGCTATAATTGTACCAGCCTCCACCACTTTCTCTGGCAGTTCATTCCATATGCGTACCACCCTCTGCGTGAAAAAGTTGCCCCTTATGTCTCCTTTCTATCTTTCCCCTCTCACTCTAAACTCATGCCCTCTAGTTCTGGACAGCTCCACCTCAGGGAAAAGACTTTGTTTATTTATCCTTTCCTTGCCTTTCATGATTTTATAAACCACTATAAGGTCACCCTCAGCCTCCGACACTCCAGGGAAAACAGCCCCAGCCTATTCAGCCTGTTCCTTAGCTCAAACCCTCCAACCCTGGCAACATCCTTGTAAATCTTTTCTGAACCTTTTCAAGTTTCACAACATCTTTCCGATAGGAAGGAGACCAGAATTGCACGCAATATTCCAATAGTGGCCTAACCAATGTCCTGTACAGCGGCAACATGACCTCCCAACTCCTGTACTCAATACTCTGACCAATAAAGGCAAGCATACTAAACATCGTCTTATGAATAAGAAATGTTTGGAAGGATATGGGCCAATTGCAAGCAGATGGGACTGGTTTAGTTTGGGAATATGGTCGGCATGGACTGGTTAGACTGGTTAGTCTGTTTCCATCCTCTATGACTCTATGCCTCTATAATTGGCTCCCTCTTTCGGTCATCTCTTGGCCATTTGCAACAAATATTTTTATTCATTTTTTTCACACAATTATCACAACATTTGAATTAAAT
This sequence comes from Chiloscyllium plagiosum, assembly GCF_037043375.1. Classification (NCBI taxonomy): domain Eukaryota; kingdom Metazoa; phylum Chordata; class Chondrichthyes; order Orectolobiformes; family Hemiscylliidae; genus Chiloscyllium; species Chiloscyllium plagiosum. The sequence goes on from NW_028270177.1 coordinate 36,389,694, forward strand.
TGTGATTTGCTAAAAATGAAGTCTCCAATTGCCAAGGGTTCCTTTGAGTAAAAAAAGAGAGGAATTTTATTACCCACTAGACCTGAGGAAAAAAATATTGAAAATAGAACAGCACGCACCCAAAGATATTTTGAGGGGAAAGTAACTGATACAGACAGAAAAAAAAGAGGAGTCACTTTAAAAAATCTTTAAAAATCCTTAGAGTCCTTGAAGTGTTAGATTCTTAACCTAAGACTATGGTTGTTTGGCGGTGGACCTGTGTCCTCAGTAGGACAGGAAGCTGCAGATATCTTTCAGTTCTCAGTCAATTGTTTTCCCAAACTGTTTTTTCGCCAGGTGCTATATTCTGATATCATGATGAAAGGAGACAGGGCAAGTGACAGAACCTTCCAGTTCCTGTGTACTAATCCATTTTTCCTTCTCTCTGTTCTGCAGCTTACAAGCAGCTTCTGGATATAGTTCGGCATGTATTCCAGAGGTCTAGCTCCATTGTCTTTCCAAACCTGGCAAACATTTCATCTCCCAATATGTGAATTTACAGTGATATGTAAATTAAATAGAGGTGCGATTTTTCTTGGGACTTGGCTGGTTTAGATGTCTTCAGAGGAAAATGGTAACTACAGTGCAGACAAATCTGTGATCATGTGACCACTACAGCCATTTCACGTGTCTACACTTCCTCCTTTAAAAAAAACCATTTTCACACGTGAAAGGTATCAGGTGGTGGAAGTTCAAACCCGATCATCCATATTTACCACTTTCACTGTAATAAGTAGTGTCATTATTGTGGTAATTAACAAGCAAAGTTATGTTTTAAAATGTTCCTTTAACTTAATGTTTTGAATGAGGTAGATGGTGATTATACTAAACATCACCCGGTCACAGGCCCTTGTATCTGGTTGTCGTGGTAAAGATTTTAAATAGTTTTGGATAACAAAGGAACAATTTTTCCATCTTGAAGCAGAAAAAAGGCAGCTATTTTATGGAAGCAGAGATATAGAGAGAAGACGGATAAAAATATTTCAGTTCCTGCTGACACTTTCAAATCTATCTCCTTTGAAATGTATTATTCAATATGCTCCCATCATTTCTCAGGCAGACCATTCCAGATCATAACTCTTAACTGTGCAAGAAACAAATCTGCCAGTGCAATAGTTTCTCCCTATCTTTACAATCCTCCTAGAGACTGGTAACTTTTAAAAAGCGATGAATTCAAAAGTGACCAATGGAAATAAATAGAAGGACATCGTTTCACATTAAGATTTTTACTGTAACAAACAAAAATATAAATCAATGCACTACGTTACAGGTAACTGATACTCTGAAGTAAAGAAAAGGTTAGCAAATGAATTCTTATTGGTAGAAGTGTTGCCACTAACAGGATATCACTGTCAACCCAACCACGACTGGGTAGTGTATGAATGTGACATATTATAGAATCATAGAACCCCAGCTGTGCAAATATAGGCCATTCATCCCATTGAGTCTGCACTGACCCTCCAAAGATCATCCCACCCAGACCAACTCCCCAATCCCACTCCTTTAACCCTGCATTTACCATAGCTAACCTCACAACATTAGATGTGATTTTGCTAATGGGAATATCTACTGGATAATCCGGAATGTGCAAGGATTTATACTGGCAACCAATTTAAGATTATCAAATATGGCACAATAGCATCTACTGGAGGCTGTGGATATTAATACACAGGGCTCTGTTTACTTCAGACAGCAAAGATCATACACAGGCAGTGGCCTGTTTTAACTCAATGAAACAGATAACAGTCATTCACCGGCTCATTTCCCAAGGCAATACCGTGATCAATCAGAGTCAACCTGTCTTTTCAGAATTTGCAAAGTCTGGCTGTTACTGTCAGTTAGCATTAATGGCTGCACTCTCCACTGGCAATGTTCCTACCAATCAGAGACCAATTGAAAACCTATCTCTTCTCATATAGTAAAAAGAGGTAAAGTCATCATTCTGCGAGAGGGCTGTGGGGCTTCTCTCACGTTAAACTAAGCTAAACCTGTGGGTCACCATGCCTCAAGCAAGGAATGAGGTTGCGAAAGTGGGATCTTCGCAATAACCTCGACTGGTGTGGAAACATGTTTACAGTATTTATTGATACAATATAACGTTGGCTTTCCTTTTTATTGTGTTCTTGTGAACTATCCGATGAGCATCAAATGAAAGTTTTGACAAGATGAACTGGCTCGAGGGTAGAAGACAGAGGGTGGTGAGGGTTGCTTTTCAGACTGAAGGCCTGTGACCAGTGGAGTGCCACAAGGATCGATGCTGGGTCCACTACTTTTCACTATTTATACAAATGAATCGGATATGAACATCGGAAGAGTGGTTAGTAAGTTTGCAGATGACATCAAAATTGGAGGTGTAGTGGGCAGCGAAGAAGGTTACCTCAGATTACAACAGGATCTTGATCAGTTGGGCCAATGGTCTGAGGAGTGGCAGATGGAGTTTAATTTAGATAACTGTGAGGTGCTGCATTTTGGTAAAGCAAATCTTAGCAGGTCTTATACACTTAATAGTAAGGTCCTGGGGAGTGTTGCTGAACAAAGAGACCTTGGAGTGCAGGTTCATAGCTCCTTGAAAGTGGAGTCACAGGTAGATAGGATAGTGAAGAAGGCGTTTGATATGATTGCCTTTATTAGTCAGAACATTAAGTGTAGGGGTTGGGAGGTCATGCTGTGACTGACAGGACATTCGTTAGGCTGTTAGTGGACTACTGTGTGCAATTCTGATCTCCCTGCTAGAGGAAGGATGTTGTGAAACTTGAAAGGGTTCAGAAAAGATTGACAAGGATGTCGCCAGGGTTGGAGGATTTGAACTGTAGAGAGAGGCTGAATAGACTGGGGCTATTTTCCCTGGAGTGTCGGAGGCTGAGGGGTGACCTTATAGAGATTTATAAAATGCCTGATCCATGAAGGGCATGGATCAGGTGAATACCCAAAGTCATTTCCCTGAGGTGAGGAGTCGAAAACAATAGGCCATAGGTTTAACATGAGGGGGCAAAGATTTAAAAGGAATTGAAGGGGCAACTTTTTCAAAAAGACGGTGGTGTATGTATGGAATGAGCTGCCACAGGATGTGGCGGAGGCTGGTACAATTGTAACATTTAAAAGGCATCTGGATGGGTATGTGAATAGGAAGGGTTTAGAGGGATATGAGCCAAATGCTGGCAAAGGAACTAGATTTATTTAGGATAACTGGTTGGCATGGATGAGTCGGACTGAAAGATCTTTCTCTTTGTTGCATATCTCTCTGACTTTATGACATGTACTTTTTCTCAGCAATGCTCAAGTTCTGTACTGTCAATCTGCTAAAGAGAAGGTTTAATTATCAATGCAAGTTATTGAACATTTGCATTATATGAAGGCATAATTATTGCAGCAATTCAGAGTGTCACACAATATGGAAGGAGACCATCAGCTAACTAAGTTACTTGGATATGACTTACAATTTTTTTCACGATGTATCTGGTAGATGTGTAGCATCACAAGTCTGAGTCTCAAGTTGCTTATTTTTTCCAGCAGGCTTACATTGTACTGTCATATCAGTTTGCAACTTTCACTATCTGTTGAAAGTCAGTACACTTACTGAGCCCCCAGATGGTACTTGCACCAGCCAGACCTCCCTTGTTTACTCCTTGTTCCTTAATTTGCCAAAGGTCCCTTTTATTCTTTCCCTGTAATCCTGCATTTCCCATGGCCAATCCACCTGACCTGCACATCTTTGGACTGTTGAAGGAAACCCACGCAACCACGGGGAGAATGTGCAAACTCTACACAGACAGTCGCCCGAGGCTGGAATCGAATTTGGGTCCCTGGCGTTGCGAGGCAGCAGCGCTAACCACTGAGCCACCCATAAAATTGAATTCAGATTTCACAATCTATCATGGTGGGATTTGTATCCATGTTCCCAGAGTATTAACCTGGTGTTCTAGTTTACTAGCTCAATGACATTCCCACAATGCCACTGTTCCCCATGCCAATGTGTACATGCAAATTGAGTTTTATTAAGTAAGAGTGTATGGAGATAGATAAACATAGTTAAGGTTACAGATCAGCCATGGTGTAATTGATAGTGGAAAATGTTGAAGGGACTAAATGACCTCCTCATGTTCTCCAGTGCCTGAAGGTTCAGGGCAAAGAGGAAACCAGCTATATTGGACAGGCTGAAGATACATGAGGAAATGGCTTTTGACCTCTACATCGAAGGCAGAGGTCAAAATCTGTTACCACTACCCAGTAAATCCCACATATGTTACACAGGAGTATTGGATTGATGAGCAGAAGCAGGCCATTTGACCCTTAGAGGGCCTCTTGTGCCATTCAATAAGTTCATTGCTGATCTGTTTGTGGTTTCAATTCCACTTTCCTGTCTGTCTGCCCCAGCCCACCCCCGATCCCTGATTCCTGTCTGTTGGAAATCCAACTAAATCAGCCTTACCTCCACTGCTCTCTGAGGAAGAGGATTCCATGCACCAAGAAACTCACGGAAAAAGTGAATCTTCTTTTTGTCTTAAAAGGGAGGCCTCTTATTCTTGCCTGAGGGAAGGTATCTCCCAGTATACATCCTTGGGTGCTGCCTGAACTGCTGTGCTCTTCCAGCACCACTAATCCAGAATCTGGTTTCCAGCATCTGTAGTCATTGTTTTTACCTCCATCCAACCTGCCAATCAAGAGGATCAACCAGCCAAGGTACAGTTTTGGGATATGTGATAAAGACCAGTAATATGTGATAAAAAGACAGCATTGTTATCCTTTATCTCAAAGGGAGTATAAAAATAAGGAGGACTTCATTAAAACTGTAGAAGGCACCAGTCAGACCACAGCTGCAATACTGTAATCAGTTTTCATCCTCTTATCTCAGGAAAGATTAGATTAGATTTAGATTACATTACAGTGTGGAAACAGGCCCTTCGGCCCAACAAGTCCACACCAACCCGCCGAAGCGTAACCCACCCATACCCCTACATTTACCCCTTACCTAACACTGCGGGCAATTTAGCATGGCCAATTCACCTAACCTGCACATCTTTGGACTGTGGCAGGAAACCAGAGCACCCGGAGGAAACCCAAGCAGACACGGGGAGAACGTGCAAACTCCACACAGTCAGTCGCCTGAGGCAGGAATTGAACCCGGGTCTCCAGCGCTGTGAGGCAGCAGTGCTAGCCACTGTGCCACCGTGCCGCCCAAGAGGCAGCACTAGAGGCAGTCCAGAGAAGATTCATTGGATTGATTCAGGGTCATGGAGGGTTTTTCTTATTAGAGGCTGGGCAGGTCGGCTTCTACTCATCATTGTTTGAGAGAATGAGAGGAGACCTTCATGAAACATTCAGATTTTTAGGAGGCTAGACAGGTAGATGTGGAGAGTCAAAACGTGTGGCGCTGGAAAAGCACAGCATCCGAGGAGCAGGAGAGTCGGGCATAAGCTCTTCATCCGGAATGTAGGCAGGAGGCCCCCAAGGGGGTTGAGAGATAAATGGGAGGAGGGTGGGGCTGGGGAAGGTAGCTGGAAATGCGATAGATAGATGAAGGCGGGGGGGCTGATGGTGTTGGGCAGAGCAGAGGGTGGAGTGAATAGGTGGGAAGGAAGATGAACAGGTAGGGCAGGTCAAGAGGGCCGTGCTGAGATGGAGGGTTGGCTCTAGGATAAGATTGGGGAGGGGAGGTGAGGAAACTGGTGAAATCGACATTGATGCCATGTAGTTGGAGGGTCCCAAGGCGGAAGATGAGGCGTTCCTCCTCCAGGCATGGGTGGCTAGGATTTGGCAGTAGAGGAGACCCAGGACTTGCATAGCCTTGGGCGATTGGGAGGGGAGTGAAGTGGTCGGCCACAGGGGTTGTTTAGAGCGTGCGCCCCAGGGATGTTCTCTGAAAGCTTCTGCAAGTTGGATTCCTGTCTCCCCGATGTAGAAGAGACCATATCGAGAGAAATGGACACAGTAGATGTGGAGAGTTTACTTCCCGTTGTGGTAAAGTCTAGGACCAGAGGTTTTCAATGTCATGGTAAAGGACCATCCATTTAATACAGATATAGGATAAAAATTCTCTCAGCGAGAAGTGAGGCTTTGGAATTTTTTTACTGCCGAGGGCTGTTGAGGCTGGATCATTAGTACTTTCAAGTTGAGGTAGACATATTTTAATCAGTAAGGTAATCTATAGGTTATGGGGATAAGGCAGTTAAGTGATCAGCCATGATCTAATTGAATGGTGGAACAGACTGGATGGACCGAATGGCCCACTTCAATTCCCAATTATGATCCCTCTACTGGATTGGTATTTTCAGCTGCTGCTTGGCAATCTCAACCTCTCACTCATCGACAATTTTCGTTGGGTGTTTGTGTCTGATCTTCTGTCTGATTCACACTCAGTTTTGAAATGTGAATGTTCCATCAGTGGAACATGAATAAGAATGAGAACCAGAATTAGGTTTTATTACCACGGTGTGCTCAAGTACACAACTGCAATGTTGCTACACATGGTACCATCATAGGTACAAGGTACCTTAATACTAAGCTTAGTTACTTAAATAGACTAGGTACAAAAGTAGAGAAATAAAGAAAAAAGCTAAAGAAAAAAAAGCTGCCGTTCTTCATAATATTAATGATTGGGTATTAATATTGTGTTCAGTTATGAAAATGTGAATCATAGACAACTTTTTATCTCTTGGAGTTTCTCATGGTGACCACTTCTCAAGGGCAATTAGGGAGGGGCAATAAAATCTGGTCTAGGCAGCAACACCCACATCACATGAATGAATATGAAACAAAATGATTGCACAGCTAGGAACACCTTGTATAGATGGATGGACCATTATTCACACGTCTGACAGGGACTGGCAACGGTTCTATTGTAATTTGTGCTTTCAATCCTACTGCATTTTTATGCTCCTTGTGCTGATTGATTCTGCAAACCTTTTGACCTTAAGATCTAACAGCATGACATATTTTGAGAGGACATTTTACCACTGGAAGTAACAATGTTCAGTATTTTTTGTTGACCTCTATCCAGCTGCCGTGTAATGGCATTTTGCTTTTCCACAGTAAACAGATTTGATTAGTTTACCACTAAATATCAAATGACATCTGGAATTCTATCAATGAGATGGAGGTCCGAATCAGAACTAAACAAACAAATCCCTTGGGATAGATGGTGTTTTTCCCAATGGAAATGAAGTGGTGATGGTTCACCATGTTGTGATTGGTTTCCAAAAATAAAGATTTACACTTTTTCTGACCTCACAATGCCTCATAGCCAATAAAGTACTTCCTGAAGCATAGTCACTATGGTAACATAGAAAATGCAGCAGCCAATGGCGCACTGCAATAATCATAACAAGTGAATTAACAAATAATCAGTTGCTCAGGTGTTGACTGAGTGATTTTCTTTTTAAATTGATTCATAGGATGTAGGCATTGCTGGTTAGATCAACATTTATTGCCCAGAATGCAGCTGATAGTTGACCACATTGCTGTGGGTCATATGTGGGCCATACCAGGTAAGGATGGTAGATTTTCTTCCCTAACAAACATTAATGAGCCAAGTGAGCTTTTAATAATAATTGGCAATGGTTGTATGGTCACCATTAAACTTGTTGTTTTTGAAAATTGAATTCATTCTGGTCTCACTGCATGCGAGTCAAATCCATATCCACAGGTCTTTAACTGGCGGTTTTCTGGATTGCTATCCAGCGAGATTCTGTCGTCCTGAGAGGTGAGCTTTCCTGATCATCATCCAACTCATTGAGACAAGACAGAACATTGGCTTAACGTGTCATCCAAAGTACAGAACTTTCCTTCGTACTGGACTAGAGTGTGGCTTGAACCCTGACCTTAAGCTCACAGGCAAGAGTATTCTGATGAAGGGCTTATGCCCTAAAAATCGACTCTCCTGCTCCTCAGATGCTGCCTGACCTGCTGTGCTTTTCCAGCGCCACACTCTCAACTCTGATCTCCAACATCTGCAGTCCTCACTTCCTCCCGAGCAAGAGTATTACCCACAGGCCCAAGCTTGACTTGACTGAGTATAGAAATGATTACTACAGAAAAAGGCAATAAAAGAAAGTTGTGCAAACACAGACTGACTAGTGACAACTTCAGTAGAATAGGAAAATTATTGTTGGAAAAACAATGGGGTGATTTGTTTAATTATAACTTTCCAAAAGGAGTCAACACATTTCTCGGAGGTAAAAACCTGATTGGCCAATCAATTCAATGGGTGTGGGTATTGCTGACTGATGTGTATTTGCAGAACCAACCACTGGCAGTTTGTTACTGAGCTGGGGTGTTGCTTTCTTTCAAACAAAACTTTAACCCCTGGTGGGGTACCATAATCAAAACAAAACTCCAACAGTCAACAGACCCAGATCAGATTTAAATCCAAACGTCAGTCTCAGGGTGATACTCCTACTTTGTCAGAGAGGGCTTGTTCAGTTCACAGGGTAAAAACAATGACTGCAGGTGCTGGAAACCAGATTCTGGATTAGAGGTGCTGGAAAAGCACAGCAGTTCAGGCAGCATCCGAGGAGCGGGCTTTTGCCCAAAACATCGATTTTCACAGCATCAGAGGACAAACCGCTAATGAGTTTTTTACACTAATGAGTCTTAGTGAGAAGAGGCAATTACCTTAACAACTAGATGTTTTATTGAACAATCCTAATGTGTTCAAGTTATATTAGACATAATTACAAAGACAAAAGAATCATAGGTGACATCCCTTACCATTTTGTGATGGAGTGCTAGATTCCTTGGTTGTCCACCCAAGGCATATATTACATCATCAGATTGGGTGAAGTCTGATACAGTCCCGAACATTAACGCTTTCGGAACCATCTCCATATACAGCAATGATGAGAGGTTGGCAAATGAGTAATATTTAGATTATAAGTAATGAACTATTATGTATTATACGTCATTTTTTCTTGTCCTTTTCTGAATAATATATTCCATACCTCTGTTTTCAAAGCCAAATACCCTATGGTATATCATTTTCGTAGGCTTTCAATTTTGCCTATCACTTTCAAAGGTTTGTGCATGTGCACCCTCTGATTGGTTGTCCTCCATCCAATTTTTTTTTTGGAGCCACACTTATTCAGAAGACTGGGGAGCATTTCCTCACACTCCTGACTTGAACATGACGCTTAGACACTGGAGAGTCAAAAGGTGAGTTATTCATTGTAGAATTCCTGGCCTCTGATTTATTCTTGTAGCCACTGTATTTATATGACTAATCCAGTTCAGTTTATGGTCAATGGTAAATCCCCAGAATGTTGATAATGAGGGATTCATTCAATGTCAAACCGGAGTGTTAGATTCTTACTGGAGATGATCGGTGCGTGGCATTTGTGTGGCGTTACTTGCTACTGATCAGTTGAATGTTATCTGGATGTCCTGAAGGTTATCCTGCTCTTGCTGCATAATAACATGGACTGCTTCAGCATCTGATGAAGCGCAGATAGTATTCAAAATGCAGTTATCAGAAAAAATTCCGAACTCTGATCTGAATGATGGAGAGAATGTCATTGTTTAAGCAACCAAAAATGGTTGCATCTTGAAATGTGTCTGTGTTAAGCTTTGCTAAAATTGTTTATAACATTCTATTGTATATTATCACTATACTCTTGGATTTTAGCATCTAATGTAACTTATTAAAATAGTTCACCGTCTTAGTGTAAAACACCCTTGATTCTCTTTGTGTTAGGAACTGAAACATATGCAAGCTGCTCAGTTATGGACTCCAGCATTATACTTGCCTATTAACTCTTCAAATTGTTCATGATTATAAAGCCTTTATTTAAACTCCATCTTCTTCTTTCCTCTCCAGCTGAAATAACTCCATCATTATTGTTTTCTCTTACTGACTCCATCCAGGTAACTCCACACTGTTACCTCCTTCTCAGTCCAATTCATATTCTATAAGTGTTCAAAATTTTGCATATTGCTATAATTGTGAATTACTAAATGTTTTGCGCAAATTCTTCAACTATAATTTGCATCTATGTAGCACCTTTTGACACTGAGCCACACGAGAATAAATGACTGAAATCAGGGACAACAGAGCAGATTTCAAGGAGCATTGTTTGGAGGAAATCGAACAAAGAGTTGGAGAAGTTTCAGAAAGAAGTTCTAGACAGGTCAGGCCAACCGATCTCTGTCTGTATTGTAACCATTTTATGATTCTTAAATTAAAGGTATCAATGGCATTGAGCAGCAATTGGCTGAGGCAGAGCTGATGTTATAGTTGGGGTAATAGGTCACATTTGTCACAACACCAATTTGGACACAAGAACGTAAAATCTAGGAGATATTCAGCCCCTCAAGCCTACTCCACCATTTGATACAATCATGGCTGATCTTATCTCAGCCTCCATCCCTTAACCTGTGACTAATTAAATATCTGTCCACCTCCTCCTTAAAGTTACTCATGTCCTAGTATGCACCACACTCTGGGCTAGTGAGTTCCTCAGATTCATGGCCCTTGAGAGATTTAACCTCTCCTCCTGTCTGTTTTAAATCTGTTCACCTTTATCCTAAATCTAGGACCTCACACTCTAGGTTGCCCCACATAGGAAACATCCTCTCTACGCTAATTTTGTCAATCCCTTTTTACGTCTTGTAAACCTCAATTAGACCTCCTCCCATTCTTCTAATTGGTCTAAACTGCTCGACCTCTCTTCATAAAACAAACCCCTCAACTTTGGAATCAATCCAGTGAGCCTCTTCTTAATTGCCTCCAATATAAGGACATCCTTCTTTAAGTAAGGGGACCAAAACTGTACACAATACTCCAGGTGTGGTCTCACTAATCCTTTGTACAGTTACAGCAACAGTTGTCTACTTTTACACTCCTTCAGCAATAAGTGCCAAAACTTCATTTGCACCTTTCTCATCATCTTTTGTACCTGCGTATTAGCTTTCTACGATCCATGCACAAATATACCCAGATCCCCTCTGAGGGCTCTTTCCATTTAACCTCACACTTAAACATGTTAAACTTGATCTGCTAAATTCTGGCCCTTTGGCTGAACTTATCCACATGCATTTGTAAATGTCTCATTTCTTCTTTGTAACTTACTTTCCCACTAATCATAGTGTTTGAAAATTCCTCACAGGGTGCATTATGAACCAAATTAGTGAGTGGCTTAGTGTAGTCATAGGTAGTTTCCAGTGAGAGTGGTAGAGTTCATAGCCAGAGAATGGAGTTTGTTGGGAATGGCCAAAGAAATTGTGTATAATCTTTCTGATATTTAGTTGGAAGAAATTTCTACTCATTTAAGACTGGATGTCAGACAAGTACCTTTCAATTTGAAGGGAGTGCAGAGGGTGAGAAGGAGTTTTCTTTTATTTATTTATGGAACATGGATGGCATTTACTACTCATCCCTAGTTGCCCTTGAGAAGGTGGGGTTGAGCTGCCATCTTGATCTGCTGCAGCCCACCTGCTGTATGTTGACCCACAATGCTCTTTGGGAGGGAATCCCAGGATTTGTCCTAGTGACACTGAGGAAACAGTGACATATTTCCAAATCAAGATGGTGAGTGGCTTGGAGAGGAACTTGCAGGTGGTGGCATTCCCATGTACCTGCCACCTTTGCCCTTTGAGATGGAAGTGATCACGGGTTTGGAAGGTGCTGTATGAAGGAGGATCTTTGATGAATTTCTTCAGTGCATCTTGAGATAGTACATGCTGCTGCTACTGAGCATCAGTGTTGGAGGGAGTGAATGTTGGTAGATGTGGTACTAACCAAACGGGATGCTTTGTCCTGGATGGTGTCAAGCTTCTTGAATGTTGTTGGAGCTGCCCCCATCCAGGCAAGTGGGGAGTATTCCATTACACCCCTGACTTGTGCCTTGTAGATGGTGGACAGGCTTTGGGAGTCAGGAGGTGGGTTACTCTCTGATGTGTTCCAAGTCTCTGACCTGTTCTTGTAGCCGCTGTGTTTATGTGGTGAGTCCAACTGAGTTTCTAGTCAATGGAGATTCAGTGATGGTAACTCCATTGAAGGTCAAGGTGGTTCGATTTCTCTTATTAGAGATGGTTTGTGCTGTGAATGTTACTTGCCACCTGTCAACCCAAGCCTGGATATTGTCCAGATCTTGTTGCATTTGAACATGGGGATAGCTTCAGTATCTGAGGAGTCAGGAATGGTGCTGAACATTGTGCAATTAATGGCAAACATCCCCACTTCTGACCTATGATGGAGGGTAAGGATTAGTGAGATGAAGGGGTCATTGATGTAAACAAAAACTAGATGCTGTTTATCTTCTTTATAATGAATGCTTTTATTTGTTGACCTTGGTCAGCACTTTTAATTTCAGGGAATTATTGTGCAATCTCTCTGTGGACACACATTCATTGTGCTCTCATGATTTGTTACTCTTACCAAAATGTGCGATTTCGTATTTATGCATTTTAAATCAACTACTCTATTGCTCTCTCTATGGTGCTAACTCACTATAGTTATTCTCACTGCCTTGTTAAACTCAACAATGTTGTGTCATTATCTGCATTCATTACCCTTAAATTCAAATTACCTATAAAGAACTGAAATAAAATGAAGCACTCTACCGTCCCCCAGATTTCATCACTCAATCCTTCTACACATACATTAATCCTAAATCTTTGATTTCAGTACATTATCCAATTATCTAGCCATGTTGCTTTTGCTACTTTGCAAGCTTCTTATGAGTCACTTTATCAAATGTCACATGAAAATCTCTCATCAGTTCCTCTTATCTATCTAAATAGTCATTTTTTTTTTGAATAAACAAACATATTTACTATGACTTGTCATCAGCAATTGTGCAGTGATTACCCTGAGCTGAGGAAAGATGTAATAACATTGGAGGTACCTCAGAGATGGTTCACTAACTTAATTCCAGACATAAAAGGTTTATCTTATGAGGAAAGATTGAGCAGTTTAGTCCTGTTCTTGATAGAGTTTAAAAGAATGAGAGGAAATCAGATTGAGGTATATGGGATACGTTATAGCTCAGACTGTGACCCCTCAAAATATTTTTAAGGTCGCCTAGACCCTAACCTTTTCTCATTTTAAATATAAATGTGAAGAGCCGCATTCCAGATGTGATTAGATTACTTACATTAGATTACTTACAGTGTGGAAACAGGCCCTTCAGCCCAACAAGTCCACACCGACCCGCCGAAGCGCAACCCACCCATACCCCTACATTTACCCCTTACCTAACACTACGGGCAATTTAGCATGGCCAATTCATCTAACCTGCACATCTTTGGACTGTGGGAGGAAACCGGAGCACCCGGAGGAAACCCACGCAGACACGGGGAGAACGTGCAAACTCCACACAGTCAGTCGCCTGAGGCGGGAATTGAACCCGGGTCTCTGGCGCTGTGAGGCAGCAGTGCTAACCACTGTGCCACTGTGCCGCCCTATGTGATGCGACTTATCAAACTACTCGATGTTAAGCAAAACACCATTTTTTAAAACACTGTAGTTAAAATACAGAGAAAAGAATGAGTAATTTAGAATAACTTAGCTATTAGAAAACTTGACTGAATGATAGATACGGAGCCAATTATTAATTAATTAGTCCAATATAGTAATATCCCATAAATAGACCCCTGGCAAAAAGGTAAATTCAGGCACAGATTCTTACATGCAGTTTTGCAATCCAGGAGGAAACAACATCAAGAAAGTTTTCAAAGAAAGTAGCAGCTAAGGATCATTTACATAAGCTCCAACTCCTCTAGGACCCAAAAACCTTCTGACTGCGACAGTTTAAAAAAACTAGACCAGTGAGAACTGGCCCCTCTCCTTCCATTGTTACAACTGTTTTAACAAACCTAAAGGCCTCCTAAGTTATTTACTGAAGCCATTTCCAGCAGCAAGTTCAGCATCTCTGCCTGTACAATCTCTCTTCAAATAAACCCAGGAGAAAACACCCTTTTCAAAGTGACAACATCATCATAGGTGCCAAAGAGGATTGGCAAAGTAAATGCAAAGAGGAATTTTCCCCTTGTGGGAGTGTAGAATGAGAAGTCATCGTTTTAGGATAAGGGATAGCAGATTAAAAACAGAGATGGGGAAAAGTTACTTCTCTCAAATCTGTGGAATTCATGAAAGTTACTTCTCTCAAATCATGAATCTGTGGAATTCATTCCGCCAGAGTGTAGTGGATCCTGGGACAGTGCATAAATTTAAGAAGGAGATAGACAGATTATTTAATTAGTAACAGGTTAAAGTGCAATGGCAAATAGGCAAGAAAGTGGAGTTGAGGCTGAGATGAGATTAGGTGGCAGAGCATGGTCAAGGGCTGAACTGCCTATCCCTTGTCACCAACCCTACTGGAGCTATTTATATTCTGAAACTCACAAATAAAATTAAATTGAGGATGTGGCCATTTTGTGAATTTCTTAATATTAAAACATCTGTTATTCAAAGTGACGTAAAACAGAATAGCTATGACAAGGGATAGGCAGTTCAGCCCTTGAACATGCTCTGCCATCTAATATGATCACGGGGGGGGGGGGGGGGTTGGTGATGATTCTCCACGGCACATTCACCCCCGCTGATGATTAGCCACTGCCGGTTCACACCAGCGTTTCTCCACTGGGGTGGTTTGACCTCTGGAGACTATTTGCCACCGGAAAGATATATATGTACTGATTGTTTTCCCTCCCGCCTGTTCTTTCATACTTCTCAGTCCCCTTTATTTATACAACTACATAGTACATATTGATAAAAAAAAGGTAAAATAAATATCATTTTATTGGTTAATTCTAACTTCAGGAAAACATTCTCTCTTGGCACTGATATAAAACCATCGTGGTAAAACTTCTTATTTCCACGTTTAGTAATAATTTCTGTTTCCATACTAAAAATTCCTGTTCCAAAAATACAAGCTTAAAAAAACTCTCCTGTAATGAAAAGAAGTTGTTACTGAAACAACGCAAACACTATATTCAAAATATACAAGTTACTTGCGGTGGCTAATCATCTTCAGTGGCCATCGAGCGGTGGCTAAGTGTCCTCGGTGGTGAAAGGGCAGTGGCGAATTGTCAGTGGTGAATGTGTTGTGGCGAATGGTCCCATCCCACTCCATTATGTCTGGTATTTATGTGTAGGAAGCCAGTCTATTGAATTGTGGGGAAGAGTACAGGAAGCAACTAGAGTGTCGAATATTTTCAGATTTTCCAGGACCAGCAGACCAGAGCTCATAGGCTCAACTGATAAATGTTACGCATCATCCTTTCCACAAGAGGTGATCCAAGTGTTTCTAGACAGGGTGAGATGACTAAAAGAGTATAGTGGGAAGATGACAGTATGGTCATCTGGAAGAATGAACTCAAATGGGTTGAGGAATGCTCTTCATCCAAACCTATCATGTGAACTGCATTACTGCACTGGGAGCCCATATAATTCTCAACGCCAACTGACCAAGATCTGAGGAAAACTTTAAGAATCCTGATTAGCTCAATCAGGAATGGAAATAACTGAAAGCAAAATTCAAAGAAATATTTAAGATAAATATCATTGGTTGTTCCTCATTTTGCGAATGGTGTTTGCTAAAGGTCGCAAGTTGCTGCCTAAGGCTTTCATGTGACTGAAGATCATATCAAATTTCAACCCATACATTACTGGGCATGTGGGCCATGAGTTAGTGGTATCTGGAATGCAAGGTTGGCTTCCTGTGGATGAACAAGTTAACTGTACCAATGTCCTTGGAATGGCTACTGAGCATCTGTATAAGGAGCTGTGTCCGGATGATGTCACATCACATGGGACTGAGGCCCAATGGAAGAAAACGCTAGCTAATGATTGCTCTACCATCCTTATGTATGTAGTTTACATGTAATAAATGTTGACAGTTAGCACTAGCATTATGTTCAGCTCTCATATGTCATGACCTTCAAGACGTTCCTAAAAATATTATTTTGCATTCCTTCTCTGCTGCCACCCTACCTCATCATTAAGGCATGTGAACTCAAAGTGTGATGCAGTTTGATGGACATGTTGTTGGACTTTGAACAATTGGTAGCAAATCATTAATGCTGAAAATGTGTTGCTGAAAAAGCGCAGCAGGTCAGGCAGCATCCAGGGAACAGGAGAATCGACGTTTCAGGCATAAGCCCTTCTTCAGGAAAGGGCTTATGCCCGAAACGTCGATTCTCCTGTTCCCTGGATGCTGCCTGACCTGCTGCGCTTTTCCAGCAACACAGTTTCAGCTCTGATCTCCAGCATCTGCAGACCTCACTTTCTCCTCCAGCAAATCATTAATGTCAATGCTGCCAGACTTCAGGGAGCACCTCAGAATGTTCCTGAAGCACTTTCCCTGACATTCACTGGAAAACTGTTCTAAGCTGTTTGGAAGATGAGACCTGACAGGAAGATGCTTTTTGGTCAAATGGACACAGTATTCAGTTGATTGTAGTTGAATTTGTAGGAGTTATTCCCAAATGCCCAAGAAGGACATTAGTGCTTGTTTCAAGTCTCACATTTGTTTAAATTAATAATTAAACTCTTGCAATTCCTGTCAAATCGAATTGTAGGAGCAAACATTTGCCATACAGAGTCCAGTCGTGCAAGAAGGCAGTTCACCACCTCTTTGTCAGAGGTACCTAGCGACGGGCAATACCTTGACCAAAACTATCAACATTGTAAGAATGAATATAAATAAAGAACAAGACATGAACAACACAAGCTATAGGCAAAAGGCAAATTTGAAATTAAAGTCTAGATGCTGTCCTCCATACAAAGACATCTTATTGGTTTAATGGAGGGCAAAGTCTTGAAGGTGATGGGAGGGTGAGTATCTTTTTCCGAATGGCTGAGCTACAATGGAAGGACTGACTTTCCTCATCCATGTCTTTTTTTATTGTTATGCAGTAGTGTTGCAAATATTGACTTTATAGAACGAGTGTATGGTTTTGACAACTTAGTTGCATTAGTCTAGCTTGTAAACAGAACAACAAAGAAAATACTCTGCGCTGATTGAATACAAAGGAGACAATCAGTCTGCCATGTAAGGCAGTTTTGCTTGGCCTAACCCCTATCTTGTTCCATCTCACTGATGCATTTTCCTGTACCCTGGCACTGAAGAATCAATAACGTTTTAATTCTCAAAAGAAATTTTGAAATCTGAGAGAAGCGATCGATTTGTTTTATGGAAAATTAAAAATTAAAAGTGACACCAGACAATATTGTTATAATGAATCTTTGTTTTACATCCCGAGTAAAAATCTTGAATTTTGAGTGATGCCCCTTCATCTTGGGAAGTTTGATTGTGTTAAAGGTGCTACATAGATGCAAGCTGTTGCTATTTCACAATTTAAGTCAAGTTTAATATATTTTAAAAAGACATTTGTGGGGATTCCTTGGAGGATCAACATCAGATCAGTTTAGTTTCATACCATGCGAAATATCAACAAAAATTGTTGGAAATACTTATTAGGTCAGGAAAGATCTATAAACGGAAACAGAGTTAAGGTCCTGCCAGATTTCAGCATATTTTGCTTATGTGTATATCATAGTCTTGACATCACCTTCCCCTATCTGATTAAAATTGCAAACTTAACATTTTGGATGAACAAAAGACAAATGCAACTCCAGCCTGTGAAACGCTAACCAGCAACCTGATCTCAAATTAGTCAGTGCGACTTATCCAACACTCTATGTCATTCAAGTGGAAAATGAGAGTTGTTAGCAAAGAGGGAAAATGAGCTTAATCCTCATTTCTAAACCAGGAATGATCAAATAAAGGAACTGAAGATCAGAGACGAGGAATTTCATGGAGAGGGGCAGGCTTTTCACCAATCTGAGAAGCCCCAGCAGCAGCAGCAACACCTGAGTTTCAAAAGCAACTGAAACCCAGATTCAATAAGTTTAAATAAGTTTAATTTGTTTTTGGATTTCATTTTAACACAAGGTAGACCTCTCTGAGCTGAAATTCAGAGGAACATAACTACAAATTTCCTGAAGAAGGGCTTATGCCCGAAACGTCGATTCTCCTGTTCCCTGGATGCTGCCTGACCTGCTGCGCTTTTCCAGCAACACATTTTCAGCTAACTACAAAAGTAGGCCATTCTGCCCATCAACCTACCCTGCCAATATAGATCAAGGCTGCTCATTCTTCGATGCCATTTTCCTGCACCCTCTCTACTTTCCTTAATTATCATTAGTCTCCAGAAACCTTGAAGCTGCTTAATGCTTTAGCTTCTATAACCCTGTGGGACAGAGAATTTCAAAGCTTCACCAATGTCTGAGTGAACAAAATCTTCCTCATCTTCTGGAATATCTTAAATGGCTCCTGGAATATTATGCACTTGCATCAGGTGAACTTTGCAGTCCACTAACACAATAAAGACCAACAGATGAGACTCTTCAGTTCTGAACAAAGTGGAGATATTGAAACCCACTATACCTGAAATGGCAATAACGGCTCATCATTTATCTCCTTCAAATGAACAGTGGGTTGATGGCATAGACGATTAACCGCATTATGCCTGGGGGTATCCGAATCGAAAATAAAAACTGAAAGAACAGCAGATGCTGTAAATCAGAAACAAACACAGAAATCACTGGAAAAGCTCAGCAGGTCTAGCAGCACCTGTGGAGAGAAATCAGAGTTAATGTTTCGAGTTGAGTGACCCTTTGTCAGAATTGTTCTGGGTGGGATGCACTTCGGAGGCTCAGTGTCAACCCATAGGGTTGCATGGCCTGCTTCCACACTGTAGGGATTCTATGATTCTATGAAGTCAGAAACTTTCGAACCTGTAACCAGTCACTCTCTGTCTCCTGTAAGGAAGTGAAAGAACCTGGAGAAAAATTAAAAAGCTCAAGTCCTGGCAATTAAAAGGATCATCTTAGCAAATGCTGCAGGAAGTGACCATTGAGCTGCTGTCCTCATCTTTCCCATGACTCACAATACCAATGATTCCAGCTGTCTGTGTCTATCTGTATATGTGTGGGGTGGGAAGGTTTATAAAGGAGTTCTAGATTTAACCAGTAGAGTGATATGTCAACAATTCATTATTGTTTACATATTGCTAGAATTTATGTATTTGTAATGAATGGTAATTCATGTTAATTACAGAAATCTGGTCCATGATTTCTGCCTGCCTGGATTTATGCAGACTAGAACATTTTGTGAACATTGATAAGATCTTTAACTATTGCGACAACACCAGGAATAGCAGGGCTTGGCTTCCAGTGAGGCATCAATAAAAGACTATGGGCCCTGACAACATTGTAGCAATAGTACTGAAGCCCTGTGCTCCAGAACTTGCCACACCATTAGGCAAGCTGTTCCAGTACAGCTACAACACTGGCACCTACCTGTCAGTGTGAAAAATTGCCCAGAAATATCCTAGCAATGGGACAAGTCCAACTCAGTCAATCATCACCCCATCACAGTCTACACTTAACCATCAGCAAAGCAATGAAAATATCCTCAATGACAAATAGCACTCACTCACCAATAACCTACTCACTGATGCTCACTTTGGGTTGTGTTTAAGTCCCTTGTCTAAGTCTGAGAAAGTCATGAGATGAGGTGAGCGTGAGTGCACTTGATGCCAAGACAGTATTTGACTGAGTAATAATCAAGAAACCCTAGACAAACTGAAGTAAATGGAAAGAGGAGGAGCACTCTCCACTGGCTATGATCACACATAGTGCAAAAGAAGATGGCTGTGGTTGACCTGCTGTGCTTTTCCAGCACCACTCTAATCTAGACTCTGATCTCCAGCATCTGCAGTCCTCACTTTCGCCTGTGGTTGTTAGAGGTCAGGTCAATCCTGTAAGTCCTCGTTATTATCATGTCCTAGACACAACCGTTTTCTGGTTGTATTGCTCTGCTGGAGTTTCTTCTCTTCAATTGAAACAACCTGCATTTATACAGCATCTTTAGCATAGTAAAGCAACATGAAACACTTTGGAGGAGCACAGGGAAAACCTCTTGCCAAGCCACAAAAGGAGATCTTAGAATAAGTGAACAAAAGTTTTCAGGCAGATGGGTTAATAGAGATCAGATAGACAGGCAAGGAGATTTAGAGAGGGATTTGCAGAAAACTGGATCCAGGCATTGCTGCCAGTAGGGGGAATGAATGACACTGGAGATATGAAAGGGAGCAATATTGGAGGAATGCAAAGATCTCAGAATTACAGCAATCCTTCAAAAGCACAGCTATTTTAGCTAACACCGTGAGCAATTGGCAGGCCGATAAATAAAATTCTCAGAAATAATTCATGCCTTGATGCATCACCCCTTAAGCTTCAATTTAAGGATAGGAGTTTGAACTGAGGTGTTGTCACACAATTAACTATCACTATCAACAAACAGGGCAGGGGGACGACAGTTCCCTGGCAAATGGTGAGTAAGCAATCTTGTTTAAATTTGGGAATCTAGCTGCATTATACCTCTTTGTTTTGAGCACTAGGGTATTGAATGATGATGTGAAATTAACTAACCTTTACTGACCATTTGGGTCCAATTATAATGGAGAGTTGCAAACTGAAATCCGATATTGAAAGTAATTATTATGACACAGTGAATAATGGTATTCATTTGTCCAACAGATATTATTGACCTCAACCTCTTCTCACACATGTCATCATTGAAGGATTCAATTACAGTATTACATTCCTGTATAAACTCAAATTATAGCTGATCTTGTGAAAGTGTCAAAACCAACCTTGACCCTCAAATACCTTAGCTTGTCAAATAGGTTATCTAGTTTTGGGAATGGGATTGATATAACCGGGGTAGTGATTCTTTCTCACAATTGCTCTTTTCTAAATTAACCATCTGAAGCATATTCGATAGCGCAGGACAGCCAAGCCCTGCAAAGTTCAGCACCATGGATAGCAACCCAAGTCACCATTGTTACTCCTGAGCTAGCTTGCACTTCTGACTAGAAGACATCGGAGCAGAAGTAAGCTATTCAGCTCAGGAAGTCTGTTCTTCTATTAAATGTGTGATCTGTTAATCCTCCACTTTCCTGCCTTTTCCTCATAACCTCTGATTCCCTTCCTGATTAAAATCTGCCATCTCATGCTAAATTGCCCATTCGTCAGAGGGAAATGGGTCTGGATGGGTTACTCTTCGGAGGGGGTTGGTGTGGACTTGTGTGGCTGAAGGGCCTGTTTCCACACTGTAGGAAATCTAATCTAATCTAATCTAATCTCCACCTTGAAAATGCTTCATTATAGAATCCCTACAGGGCAGAAGCAGGCCATTCAACTCATCAAGTCCACCTTGACTCTCCGAAGAGCATCTGATCCAGACCCATTCCACTCCAACCTTATTCTCTGTAACCCTATATTTCACATGACTAATCTATCTAACCTACACATCCCTGAACACTATGGGCTGTTTAGAATGGCCAATCCACCTAACCTGAGCACCTTGGGACTGTGGGAGGAAACCAGAGCACCCAGAGGAAATCTACACAGAAACAGGGAGAATGCAGAAACTCCACACAGACAGTCGCCCAAGGGTAGAATCAAACCCAGGTCCCTGATACTGTGAAGCATCAGGGCTACCCACCAAGCCACCCCAATAGGCCAGTCTGTGGGTGCAAATACTAAGGAGCTACTACACAGTGAAAACAAAATGGATGCATTCTGATGAACAAAGGCATTAATTGATAAATTTAAATCTGAGTTTGAGATTTGAGATGTAGTAATATAAGATTTTTTTCATGGTTCCAACATTGTGTCTTAATAGACACTGCAATAGTCAACAGACAAGGCAAGTGAGAAAGTGAAGGGGAGCCTTTGGGTCATTTCTATGCCCCCCACTTGGGTGTCTTAACTCCTTTATTGTACCAGAGAGTAACGGAGACCCAACAAAGAAGTACAACTGCCCCTGTCAGGTCTGAATAAGTCTTTGAAAATTAAACAGTCTCTAAAGTAAATCCAAGTGAGATCCCTTCCTCCAGAGAGCATCGCACAATAATCCAGGATAATGGTCCCTGGCTCAGGGCCCGGGCTAATTCTAATATTTAGTAATATTGTTTGACAGGCAATATTAAAAACCGAGCACAGTGTACAATGGGTGCACAAGCCAATACCCTCATTGTGTTAAAATGACCCAATACACCTGGAGAGCAAGGATAACTAAAGCCAGCTTGCACCAAGGTCATCGACTTATGTCAATTTGGTGGGATATCAAGAATGTGATTTTGTTAACATGTATTAATTTAGTGCTCTTTGAATCCTCTTTTGATCACTTTTACCTCGCTGTAGTTTGACCTCTTGTTCAGACTTAATTAAGATTTTGAAAGTTTTGTTGGTTTCTTGTTTACGGGACCATTTGTATTCTGTCAGCAATGCTGACTGCTTGTTAACTAGATTTATTCAAATACTGCATTGGCTATAAGTACAGAGTAATAAACCTGCGCCATCCAATTACTGATAAGGATCATTGCTTCTGGCCACGCCACCACCAGTGAGTAATTAAATTGTTGTCAGCTTCTAAAAAACAGTCACAAAACAAAGCCAACACTGGCTACCTCAGGCATTATTCACAAAGTCTCATTAAAATGTTATTTCTTTTGAAGGATTTATCTTTACCTGCAGACATTGAGCCCAACGCATTAAGATTACTGATCCCTTACGATGCATTCGCTTTCATCTGTTCAAAGGCAGGGTACTGTTACAATATTAATCTGGATGGGGGCACTCACAAGCCTGATGTTTCAATGAATTTTTCAGGCTCCAAGTCCTTCATATTATCAATATAGTGTTGAACCATTCAACTGAAGCATCGTGATCTGATTCATTTTATTAAAATATTGTCCATAATGGAATGTAGATCCCCCCCTCTCCCCCATCCCCCCAAACTAGCCTACTTTCATATGAGTTAGAATACACTGGTTGGCCTATATCACATTGATCGTAAAATCATAAGAAATAGGAGGAAAAGCACATTAGCTGTGACATTAGAAGCTGTGACATTAATTCCACTTTCTCATCTGTCCACCATAACCTTTGGTTCCCTTATTGATCAAAGATATGTCTTGGATGTATTCAATAAACCAGCTCCAATACCCTCGGGAATAAAATTTCACACACTAGTGACACTCTGAAATAAATTCCTCTTTGGGGAAGACCCTTATGTGTATAACATACCCCTTCGTTCTAGATTTCCCTATAAGAATAGTTTTAGCATCTCCCTTGTCAAGCCCCCTCAGAATTGTATATGTTTCTATAAGTTCACCCCTCATTCCTATAAACTCCAACGTTTCGGCCCAACCATCCTAATAAGACAACGCTGTTCATCTTAGCAATCAGCACAATGAAATAAACACAGAGCATGCTGGAGAAACACAGCAGGGTCTGGCAGTATCTGTGGAGAGAGAAATAGAGTTAACAATGAGTTTCAGTCAACTCTTCTTCAGAACAGCACAACGATCCTTTGCTTCCAAATGCATGTATATCCCTCCTTAAAGAAGGACGCCTACATTGAGTATGGGGTTTCAGACACAGCCTAATCAATGCCCTGTAAAGTTGTATTTAAAATTCCCTACTTTCACATTCCATCCCCCCTTGCAATAAAGGCAATCTTATTCTAATTACTTATTATACCTATACGTAACATTTTATGCTTCATGTACAAGGACATTGTACATGTCCTTCTTCCAGCCTCTTCCCAGCTGTTATTAGACTACTGAGTAGACCTCTTAAAGTTTAATTTAATGCTGATCTTGCTCTCTGTGCACCTTCTCTGCAGCCATAAGATTGTATTCCTAGCTTTGCTCTATTACCCCAGTGCACTTTGTGTGATATGATCTGCCTGTACTGCACACAAAACAAAACTTTTCACTGTATCTAGGTATGTGACAACAATAGTAAGAAATCAAATGTTTGTTTCTCGATTCTTCCTGAAAAGGTGAACAACACATTTTCACACAGTATACTCCACCTGCTAAATTTTTGTCCACTCAGTTAATTTATCAATATCCCTTTTCAGACTTTGTATCCCTCTCACACTGAGCCTTCTTTTGTATCTTTGAAATGGTAACTAACTTTAGAACATAGAACACAGAACAGTACAGCACCGGAACAGGCCCTTCAGCCCACAATGTTAGGCTGAACATGACACCAAACTATTCCGTTCTGCCTGCCCGTGGTCCATATCTCTCCATTCCTTGTATATTCACGGGCTCCTCTAAAAGTCCCTTAAATGCCTGTATTGTCTCTGCCTCCACCACCACCATCACCCCTGGCAGTGCATTGTAGATTCCTACCATTCTCTGTTGAAAAAACTTAATTGTCACATCTCCTTTGAACTCCCCCTCCCTCACCTTAATTGCATGCCCCCCCCCCCCCCCCTAGTATCAGGTATTTCAACTCTAGGAAAAAGATTCTGACTGTCAAGCCTATCTATGCATCTTATAATTATATAAGATTTGGAGATGCCGGTGTTGGACTGGGGTGTACAAAGTTAAAAATCACACAACACCAGGTTATAGTCCAACAGGTTTAATTGGAAGCACTAGCTTTCGGAGCGACGCTCCTTCATCAGGTGGTAGGATGATGAAGGAGCGTCGCTCCGAAAGCTAGTGCTTCCAATTAAATCTGTTGGACTATAACCTGGTGTTATGTGATTTTTAACTTTATAATTAGATAGACTTCTATCAGGTCTCCCCTCAGCCTCCACCCCTCAAGAGAAAACGACATGAGTTTTTTCTAGCTTCTCCTTATAATTCATACCCTCTCATCCGGGCAGCATCCTGGTAAACCTCTTCTGCATCCTCTTCAAAGCCTCACATCCTTCCTGTAATGTGGCGACCAGAATTCAATGCAATACTCTAAGTGTGAGCTAAACAAAGCCTTATAAAGTTGCAACGTGACATCCTGACTCTTATACTCAATCTCCTGACCAATAAAGGCAAGCATGAAAAATGCCTTCTTTATCACCCTATCTACTTGCGTGCCCACATTCAGGGAGCTGTTGCTTGATCCCTAAGATCCCTCTGTATATCGATGCTGTTCAGAGTCCTGCCATTAACTGTGTACTTTTTCTTTGCATTTGATCTCCCAAAGTGCAGCACTTCACATTTACCCAGATTAAACTCCTTCTGCCATTTCTCTGCCGGTATCTGCAACTAATCTGTGTCCTACTGTATCCTTTGACAACCCCCTTCTACAGTATCCACAATTCCCCCGTTCTTTATATCATCTGCAAACTTATTAACTCACCCAACTATATTTTCAACTAAGTCATTTATACATACATCACAAACAGCAGAGGTCCCAGTACAGATCCCTACAGAACATCACTAGTCATGGGCCTCCAGCCTGAAAAACACCATTCCCCCATGATCTTCTGCCTTCTATGGGCAAGCCCATTCTGAATCCATGCAGTCAAGTCACCATGGATCCCATGTATCCTAATCTTTTGGATGAGCCTATCGTGAGGGACCTTGTTGAAACCCTTACTAAATTCCATGTAGTCAACATCGACTACTCTACTCTCATCGATAACCTTTGTCACCTCCCCGAAAAGCTCAATCAAGTTAGTAAGACCTGACCTGCCCTGCACAAAGCCATGCTGTCTCTCCCTAATTAGGCCATGCTTTTCCAAGTGTATGTTAATTATACCCCTAAGAATTCTCTCCAATAGCTTCCCAACCACTGATGTGAGACTATGGTTTTCAGGATTATCCCTATTTCCCTTCTTGAACAGAGGAAGAACATTAGGTACTTACCAGTCCTTCAGGATCCCCCCAGTGGCTAGCGAGAATGCAAACATCTTGGCAATCTCCTCTGTTGCCTCTCTCAATAACCTGGGTTAGATACCATCAGGCCCTGGGGACTTATCCACCTTAATGCTCTTCAAGAGACCCTATACAACTTCCTTCCTGATTTCAAAATGCCCTGGCATATTAGAAAGCTCCACACAAATCTCACGATACTCCAGATCCTTCTCCTGGGTGAATACGGACACAGAGTACTCATTTAGGATCTCACCCACATCCTCGGCCTCCAAGCAAAAGTCCCCTCCTTTATCCTTGGGTGGTCCTACCTTCTCCCTGGTTATCCTCTTGTTTTTCATGTATGTATTGAATGCCTTGGGATTCTCTGTGACCCTACTCGCCAAGGTCATATCATGATCCCATCTTGCTCTCCTAGTTCCCTGCTTGAGTACTTTCCTGCTTTCCTTATATTCCTGTCCGTTTTTAGTTTCCTAAACCTTAGATAAGCTTCTTTTTCCCTTTTGACTAAATTCACAACCTCCCTCATTATCCAAGGGTGTATCCAACCTTGCCATCCTTGCCCTTGGTGCTGACTGGAACATGCCAGTCCTGAACTCTCATCAGCAGGTCTTGAAACAATTCCCACATGTCAAATGTGGACTTGTCTGACAATAGCTCCTCCCAGTTAAACACTCCCCAGCTTCTGCCTAACAACTGATGTAATTTGCCTTCCCCCAATTTAATGCCCTCCCACAAGGTCCTGACTTATCCTTGCTTTTTTTTTATTTATCTATTTCTTATATCTATTTACAGAAGATACAATTAATTGCATTTTTCCCTATTTGCGCATAATATTTCTGTACAGACCTTTTAATTATATTTCTCTAGCATGACTAAACATAAGCTTAATTACAAACCAACCGTAAGTTACAGCAACAAACACGTTGATATTCACAAAAAAAACCAAAGAACTGCGGATGCTGGAAATCAGAATCAAAACCAGATATTGCTGCAAAAACTCAGCAGGTCTGGGGGCATCTGTGGAGAGAAAGCAGAGTTAAAGGCCCCGTGACCTTTTCTCAAAATGATTTTTCCCCTCTGTTACATGCTTCTTTCAATGTAAACGCATCCACCATATTCAAAGATTGGTGAAAAAATAATGAGGGTTCTTCATTTGAAGAAAAGATGATATAAATATGCCATTTAATGGGACTATAGGCAACATTATGGGTAGTATTATGTGTAGCATGCTGTGGTTCTGTTCGCCGAGCTGGAAGTTTTTGTTGCAAACATTTCGTCCCCTGTCTAGGTGACATCATCAGTGCTTGGGAGCCTCCTGTGAAGCGCTTCTTTGATGTTTCCTCCGGCATTTATAGTGGCCTGTCCCTGCCGCTTCCGGTTGTCAGTTTCAGCTGTCCGCTGTAGTGGTTGGTATATTGGGTCCAGGTCGATGTGTTTGTTGATGGAGTTTGTGGATGAATGCCATGCCTCTAGGAATTCCCTGGCTGTTCTTTGTTTCGCTTGCCTATAATGGTAGTGTTGTCCCAGTCAAATTCATGTTGCTTGTCGTCAGCTTGTGTGGCTACTAGGGATAGCTGGTCATGTCGTTTCGTGGCTAGTTGATGTTCGTGGATGCGGATCGTTAGCTGTCTTCCTGTTTGTCCTATATAGTGTTTTGTGCAGTCCTTGCATGGATTTTGTACACTACATTAGTTTTGCTCATGTGTAGCATTATGGACGGCATGTTGGCTCAGTGGTTAGCACTACTGCCTCACAGTGCCAGGGACCTGGGTTCAATTTCAGCCTTTGGTGACTGTCTGTGTGGGGTTTGCACATTCTCCCCGTGTCTGCGTGGGTTTCCTCCGGGTGCACCAGTTTCCTCCCACAATCCAAAAACGTGCATGTTAAGTGAATTGGCCACGCTAAATTGCCCATAGTGTTCAGGGATGTGTAGGATGGGCGCATTAGTCAGGGGTAAATGTAGATAATAGGATAAGGGAATTGGTTTGGGTGGGATACACTTCAGAGGGTCAGGGTGGACTTGTTGGGCCAAATGGCCTGTTTCCACACTGTCGGGATTCTATGTTTGGAATCTATACATAATTCATCTGATTCCTGCCACTGTTGTTTCAGACTGCCGAACAAATTCTGCAGAGGAGGGTATGGCTCTTATTTCTACTTTTTCTATTAATTAAACTACTGCTTTCTTTAACTTAACCAAAATAAAGTAGGGAGTTCTGACTGTAGTGATTTGGAGCGGAATAGCATAATTAGCATCCTTTAAAGAGAATAAGTAAAGAGTTTAATCTAAAGAGAAGTCATGGTAGCTGACCTTGCACTGTGATATGCTCCTTCTGTGCTATGTTGGAAGTCATGAACTTTGGTGGCCACATGTGTAGCAAGTGCACCTAGCTGTAGCTACTGGCTAACTGCATTTCAGAGCCAGAGATATGAGTGGACTCACTGTGAAATATTTGAGATGATCATGAACAGTGTGTTCAGTGAAGTGGTCGCAGCGCAGATAAGGACTGAACAGTCAGAAAGGTGTCCACCAGGCAGAATGAAGAAGGCAGGCAGCACAGAAGAGTCTTGTGGATGCACCCCCACCCCCACCAACCCCCCCCCCCCCACCCACCCTGCCAACAGATATTCCTGCATTTGGAATATGTTGAGAGACGTCTTCTTCAGAGATATCAGTATGAGCCAGGACCATGGTACCACAGGTGGCTCTGCTACACAGAGGGGAGAAAAAAAGAGGGACAGGGGTATCGTGATTAGGGACTTATTAATAGACCATTCCTGTGCCTGTGAAAGAGCATCTTAGATGGTATACTAGCTCCCTGGTGCCAGGGTGATTGAGCTACATATCGATACCAATGACATAGGTTAAAAAAAAAAGAGGTCCGATACGTTCAGCATGTGGAGTTAGGCTATAAATTGAGCTTACAAGTTTGTATCAAACTACAGCTCAACAAACCCAATGGCGGTTATTAGGCAGATTTTTTCTTAATTCAGAGACTCTTTGTGCCATTCGGTCTCAGAGTAGCAACCCCACTGCTTTCAAAGCATCTTCTTGCTGCTACTGAAAGTGTGTACCACTTGATTTTTCCAAATTGCAAACCTCCCCAGTATTTCAGCAAGATTGCTGTGCCCAACTTGCATTCCGGCTTTTTAGTTCACATAAAGAAAAGTATGCAGTCCTTCACAATATCGCAAAATCTTTCACAGCCAATAAAGTGCATTTGGTCTAGTCACAGAGTAATTGCCAGATAGTGATCACCCAAAAAACATTGTAACGCTACAAGTCCCAAGCCATCAACGTCACAGATCTAACCATTAGCTAGGAATTGAATTGAATTTTTCATATCGATGTCACAGCAACAAGTGCACCAAGCAGATAAGAGGATCCTGCACCAAGTTTTCACCATTTTGTTTTAGTGTGATTTCTTTAGATTCTAAAACAAGCTCAGCCAGACACCTAGGTTGCTTTTGAATAATGTTTATTAACAATCTGCAGATGGTGGTCAGGTACAGAGCAGCCTGGTCTACACAGTGTAAGTTCCAATCTCCTATTATGTCACAGCCTACCTCAGAGATGTCTGTCCAACCCAATCCCTCAAAACCTCTCCACTATCCATTGAGATGAAATATGATGCAGCAATCTCCTATTGATAGTCTGAGACAAAGCAATCCCCAAGAAGTTTGATAACCTGAGATTTTCTTGATCAACACCTCTGCGGGACTGAACGTAACATTCTTGACAGCCATTGTTGGAACCCTGCATTGAATCTTAAAGAAATGCCCAGAATAATTCACCAAAGTGAATTAGGGGCAGCACAGTGGCTCAGTGGTTAGCACTGCTGCCTCACAGCGCCAGGGAGCCACGTTTAATTCCTCCCTCAGGCGACTGTCTGTGTGGGGTTTGCACATTCTCCCCGAGTCTGTGTGAGTTTCCTCACAAAGTCCAAAGTTGTGCAGGTTAGGTGGATTGGCCATGCTAAATTGCCCAAAGTGTAGGTTAAGTGCATTAGGGATAAAATGTATAAAGAACAAAGAAAAATTTACAGCCCAGGTACAGGCCCTGCGCCTTCTAAGCCTGAGCCAATCCAAATCTACTGTCTAAGCCTGTCTAAGCCCAATTCCTAAGCATCTGTATCCCTCTGTTCCCCACCTCCCCATACATCTGTCCAGACACATCTTAAATGAATCTACCGTGCCTGCCTCTACTACCTCTGCTGGCAACGCGTTCCAGGCACCTACCACCCTCTGTGTAAAATACTTGCCGCGTGTATCCCCCTTAAACTTTTCACCTCTCACCTTTAAAGCGTGACCTCTGGTTATTGAATCCTTCACCCTGGGAAAAAGCTTGTCTCTATGCCCTTCATGATTTTGTAAACCTCAATCAGGTCCCCCCTCAATCTCCTTTTTTCTAATGGAAATAAACCTAACCTACTCAACCCCTCTTCATAGCTAGCACCTTCCATACCAGGCCACATCCTCGTAAACCTTCTCTGCACCCTCTCCAAAGCATCCACATCCTTTTGGTAATGTGGCGACCAGAACTTTAAACGGTATTCTAAATGCAGCCGAACCAATGTCTTGTACAACTTTAACATGACTTGCCAGCTCTTATACACAATACCCTGTCCAATGAAGGCAAGCATACTATATCCCTTCTTGACCACTCTATCCACCTGTGCAGCAACCTTCAGGGTACAATGGACCTGCACTCCCAGATCTCTCTACCCATCAACTTTTCCCAAGGCTCTTCCACTTACTGTGTAATTTGCTCTAGAATTAGACTTCCCAAAATGCATCACATTTGTCTGGATTGAACTCCATCTGCCACTTCGCCCAACTCTCCAGTCTATCTATATCCTCCTGTATTCTCTGACAGTCCCCGATGCTTTCTGCTACTGCTTTGTGTCATCTGCAAACTTACTGATCATACCAACAGTGCCCTCTTCCAGATCATTTATGTATATTACACACAACAGTGGCCCCAACACTGACCCCTGTGGAACACCACTGGTCACCTTTCTCCATTTCGAGAAACTCCCTTTAACTACTACTCTCTGTCTCCTGTTGCTCAACCAGTTCTTTATCCACCTAGCTAGAACACCCTGCACACCATGTGACTTCACTTTCTCCATTAGTTTATCATGGGGAACCTTATCAAACGCCTTACTAAAGTCCATGTATATAACATCTCCAGCCCTTCCTTCATCTATCAACTTGGTCACTTCCTCAAAGAACTCTATTAAGTTGGTAAGGCACGATCTCCCCCGCACAAAACCATGTTGCCTATCACTGATAAGCCCATTCTTTTCTAAATATAAATAGATTTTATCCCTCAGTACCTCCTCCAGCAACTTTCCCACCACTGATATTAGGTTCACTGGTCTGTAGTTAGCTGGAGTATTCCTACTACCCTTCTTGAGCAGGGGGCAACATGAGCAACCCTCAGTCCTCTGGCCTTCACCTGTATTTAAGGATGCCACATAGTTATCTGTCAGGGCCCCAGCTATTTCCTCTCTCGCCTCCCTCAGCAACCTAGGATAGATCTCATCTGGTCCTGGAGATTTGTCCACCTTAATAACCTCTAGCCTACCCAACACATCTTCCCTACTTATGTCAACATGATCCAGGCTAATCAAACTTCTATCTCTAATCTCAACATTCATCATGTCCCTCTCCTCAGTGAACACTGATACAAAAAAACTTCAGAATTTCATCCATTCTCTCAGGTTCGACACACAGCCTCACACTGCCAGGGACCTGGTTCGATTCCACCCTCAGGTCTGTGTGGAGTTTACACATTCTCCCCATATCTGCATGGTTTCCTCCGGGTGCTCTGATTTCCTCCCACAGTCCAAAGATTTGTAGCTCAGATGGATTGGCCATGGGAAATGCAGGGTTACAGGGATAGCCGGGGTCTGGGTGGGATGCTGTTTGATGGGTCAGTGTGGACTTGATAGGCTGAATGGCCTGCCTCCACACGTGGGAATTCTACAATTCTCATCAATCTTGAAACATGCTTAGACACATTACTGAGGGCAGCCCTCACCTCCACTCCCCCAAATAAAGTCACACTCAACCCACTTGAGAGGTTTAACCTTGGAAGTACACTTAGCAAATCCACTGCCAGTACCATCCTCATTGTGCATAGCCCAGCACTGACGATCTGAGATCTAGAACAACTCCGACTGGGTTTGTTTGGAGTCCTCGGTTCACTTTGATTCTGTGGATAGAAGGATTGAAGTATTTCCTTGCTGCATCTGATGAGGAGCCTTGTGTTGTGGACTGGAGCTGGCTGCTCCCACAGTGCTAACCACTGAGCCACCATACCACCGAGGGAGCTGCTCCGAAGGTAAGTGATACTGAGAAGAGGATGGTGTGGAGTGGGAGTGGGTGGGGGTGTTCGGTAACAAGCACAGGGGCATGTCAGCCAACACCAACTCCTCTCCCAGGTCCCTCGATTGAAAGACTCTACCTGGAAGCTCGCAAGCAACCCTAACAGAGATTGGCTTTTTATGCTCCTCAGGTGACAGGTGCCCCTTGCCCGAGTGAATACCAGTCTTTGGGTACGGCTTTTAAGTAAAATTTATTTGCCCATTTCTTGATTTCAGTGGGTGACAGTTCAGAAAGGATGTCATCGGTTTACCAGCATGTGCTTAACTGGGCAGAAGTGGAATGGCAGAATCCCATCCCATCATCCTTCAGCTCAATAAATGTCTCCATCCACAACCAGACCTGCCTTGAGAAAGGGCATTCAATTCTGTTACAGAGTGGGCCCATTTTGATGACACACTGGAGGGTGGCACCAGTCAAAGAAATCCTGTCCACTGTTCAAGGTAAGGAAAACACACATCCTAACTGAGCTGTTGCATGAAGAGCTCATGCCCGAAACGTCGATTCTCCTGCTCCTCGGATGCTGCCTGACCTGCTGCGCTTTTCCAGCACCACACTCTCGACTCTGATCTCCAGCATCTGCAGTCCTCGCTTTCTCCTGTTGCATGAATAATCCAGGTATCTGCACAAAATATCATGGGGGTGGTCATTTAAATTCAGTAAGTCCAGCTTAGGTCTCAGAAGTTATTTGTTTAAGCAGAACATCCATCTCTGATTCCTGATGAAGGGTTCCGGCCTGAAACGTCGATTCTTCTGCTCCTTGGATGCTGCCTGACCCGCTGTGCTTTTCCAGCACCATACTCTCAACAGAGTGAGTTTCTCAGATGAGGCTGACATAACTCTGTACAAAGGATGGGCACAATGTTGAATGCTCTAGCCTGGGGCCATTATAATGCATTCTCACTGGTTTGCTTAAAAATACATTTATAAGACACGGGGCATTGTTGGGAAGGCCAGTACGTATTACCAATCTCTAATTGTCCTTGAAGATGCTGTCAGGTCATCATCTGGAAGCAGCCATTCTGTTTCCGAAAGTACTCCTACAGAGCTGTCAGCTCACAGGAAATTTAAGCTCATAAATTATGAAAGTACAACCAATGTATGTACAACTCAGGATAGAAAGATACAAACCTGGGGGAGGGTTAGGCTTTTAAGCACTTCGAACCCACTCCACTATTCAATATGATCCTGGCTGATCCTCTGACTCAATGCCTTCTTCTTGCTTTCTCTCACTCCTGTTTAATGCCTTTAATATGTAAAAAATGTATCAATCGCTTTTATGAATATCTCAGTGACCCGGCCTCTAAAGGTGGATTGCTGTCTGAGGGAAGAAATGTTCCTCATCTCTGTCTTAAATGGCCAACTCCATATCCTGAGATTCTGACCCCCTCATTCCAAACTTCCAAACCAGGGGAAACATCCTCCTTGAACCTAGTCTGCCTAGTCACTGTTAGAATTTTACACATTTAAATCAGATCCCCTCCCATCCTTCTAAATTCTAGTTCATACAGGCCCAGATCTCCAGCATCTGCAGTCCTCACTGTCTCCTAATAATTTCCTGCTCCTTGGATGCTGCCTGACCTGCTGTGCTTTTCCAGCAACACCCTCTCAATTCTGATCTCCAGCATCTGTAGTCCTCACTGTCTCCTTCATACAGGGCCAGTCAAGTCAATCTCTGCTCACATGAACAGTCCTATTCTCCTCACTATCAGCCGAATGAACCTCTGCTGCAGTCCCTCTATGACAAGTATATTATTTCTTAGACCAAAACTGTACAAAATACTCCAGGACTGGTCTTATCAAGGCCCTGTATAACTGTTGTAAAACATCCCTACTTATGAACTCAAATCCTCTTGCAATAAATGTCAACACACCAGGATGTGACTTGAAAGGAACTATTGGGTGGTGGTGTTCCCGGGCATCTCCTACTGTCGGGGTGTAGAAATCTTGAATGTGGAAGTTCAGACTGCCTTCAGGAGACGGGAGAGTAATTTTCCTTAAATTTGTTCTCCTGACTTGGACAGGGTGTTTTACGTGATCTCTTTGTTTTAATGATCTCTGTGGTGGAACCATAAACCACAAATTTACCAAACAACTTGCGAACAAGGTTTCATTGATGTTGACATTTACTTGAACACAAATCAGAACTAACACAAATTGGACATGAATTTTCAATCAATTCAATCTGCAAATAATGCTGAGTAACATACTCCTGAAGTACCATATTCCTGATAGGTCAGTGACTCCTTTACCTGACCCCTTTAATTAACCTGCTAAGTAATTTGGTTGACTCTGACAAAACTGAAGTAGCAACAGTAAAATTGTCCAATTCGCAATCTCTGCTTGAAGCCTGTCTTTGATTTTCTGTACAATTTAACTGTATTATATTCAGACAGCTTCTTATGAATATGATTTTTCTGAACTCTCACTGCTGCATCTCTCCTTTATGTCTGGTCACATAGTTTTTATATATCTTAAGTTTCTTCCCTTTGACACAGTGTT
This sequence comes from Chiloscyllium plagiosum, assembly GCF_037043375.1. Lineage (NCBI taxonomy): Eukaryota > Metazoa > Chordata > Chondrichthyes > Orectolobiformes > Hemiscylliidae > Chiloscyllium > Chiloscyllium plagiosum. Next base: position 36,424,311 of record NW_028270177.1, read on the forward strand.
CAGGCCAAGTGTTACTATCCGGGAAAATTAAAACTGATCCCTTTGCAATTGATGCTAGCTCTTAAAAATGCTTTTTTTTGAACATTCAACCACAAATCCCACAGACATTTTAAAGAAATTACAGATTTTCATTTTTGTTCTGGTATTACCATTAGAAATTTCCATTGTTTTATCTTAGAGGTGGCTATATTTGAGGAGCATTGATAATGTTGAGGCCTAATAGGCCATATTTAATTACCCAACTGATCCTTCTCTGTCTGCTCATTGTTCCTATTCCTACAGCAGGAAGACCGTCATAACAACTGAATGATATTGTTGATACAGACTCCCATGGAATTTATTAATTTTCTAACCATTTACACCCATGAGAAGATGCCAATCACTGACTCTTAAGGGTGATCTTAAATTGAAAATATCACGAGGAGCATAGATAAAGTGAAATAGGTCTTTCCCTAGGGTGGACAATTTCAAAACCGGGGGCATGTTTTTACAGTGAGAGAAGAAAGTTTTAAAAGGGATATGAGGGGCAACTTCTTTTACACAGAGAATGGTTCATGTGTGGAATGAACTGCCAAAGTGGTGGATGTGGGTACAGTTACACATTTAAAAGATATTTGAAAAAAGTACATGAATAGGAAAGGTTTGGAGGGATAGGGACCAAACACAGGCAAGGGGGATTAGTTTAGTTTGGAAACATGGTCAGCGTGAACTAGTTGAACTGAAGTGTCTGTTTCCGTGCTCTTTGACTGCTTGACTCCATGACACTATCTTGTGAAGTAAATGACTTACTCCAGGGTTAAATGTCACTGCCTGTGGAATGATATCTGAAATCTGAGCTAAAGCTATTGGTTCTTGATACGTTTTAATGCTTTTAGATTAGATTACTTACAGTGTGGAAACAGGCCCTTCGGCCCAACAAGTCCACACTGACCCGCCGAAGCGCAACCCACCCAGAACCATTTTCTTACATTTACCCCTGCACCTAACACTACGGGCAATTTAGCATGGCCAACTCACCTAACCTGCACATTTTTGGACTGTGGGAGGAAACCGGAGGAAACCCACGCAGACACGGGGAGAATGTGCAAACTCCACACAGTCAGTCGCCTGAGTCGGGAATTGAACCCGGGTCTCTGGCGCTGTGAGGCAGCAGTGCCACCGTGCCGCCCAGTTGTCCAACAAATACCTGGTCCTTTTGAGATTACAAGCTTTGTAATATCTCCCTGTTGCTTTGTTCATTAAATCAAACTTTTGAGGTGATACAATTTGTGCAATATGTGGATGGAGCTGAATGCTCCGAAGCAAGAATTGTTCTGTGTTCTTCGAAGAGAAAGTCCCTGCGGGCTGTTGGATTGCTGGAACAGCTGAGGTGAAGAATAATCCACCTTTGATTTTATTTAATTTCATTTCATTTTCGTTAGCTACCGTATCCATTTTGGAGCACAATTGTTTCTTGTTTGTTATGTAACACAATATCCAATCTAAACAGTTTGAAAAACAAGCTCTTCTTAGTGATGTGTATATTCCCTTATTGTACTGCTTTAGACAAGTCCAACTGAGTAATGCAGCATGAAAACATCATTTTTCTCAGCCTCAATTTGTTCTACTTGCCTTTGCCAAACTTTAAACGTTTTGAGTTTAAAAAAATCACACAACATCAGGTTATAGCCCAACAGGTTTATTTGGAAGCACCAGCTTTCAGAGCGCTGCTCCTTCATCAGGTGATTGTGGAATATAAGATCGTAGGACACAGAATTTATAGCAAAAGTTTACGGTATGATGTAACTCAAATTATACCTTGAAAAAGACCTGGATTGTTTGTTAAGTCTCTCATCTTTTACAATGCACATGTTGGTTTCAGTTCTTTCAAATAGAAATCACAGAATTTTTTAAACGTTACAGTCTCAAGTGAACTTTAACAATTGGTGCCATGTCGGCCCAGATAATGCACTGAGGGTGTGAGGTGTCCTGTGTGAGACTATCTGTGCCCCAATGGTCAGACTGATTCTAATCTAAAAAAAGGGATTTACAGAATCTTACATGGATTCCTGCAGTTCTTGAGCAAAATAAAATGTAATTCTGCAAGTACAAATTCACCCCACAAACTTGTGTGTGCGCGCAAGTGTGTGGGTGTGTGTGTGTGTATGGGGGGTGGTTGTGAGTGTCTGTGAGAGAGTAAGAGTATGTGTGCGAGTGTAAAAGGTATAAGTTAGTGAGAGTGAGAGAGAGGGGGGTGTGTGTGTGTGTATGAGAGAGAGGTGTATATGATGGAGGTGAGAGTGTATGGGTCGATAGGAGTGTGTGTGTGTGTGTCTGTAAGAGTGTGTATGTGTGTGCAGGAGTGTTTGTGTCTGTGTCTGCATGTGTGTCTATGAGTGTTTGTTTGAGTGTGCGTGTGTATCTGTGCCTGTGTGTGTGAGTAGTGTAGTGGAGTCACCTGTAGTGTGACATGAACCCAAGGTCCCGGGTTGAGGCCATCTCCATGGATACCAAACTTAGCTACCAGCCTCTGCTCAGCCACTTTGTGTTGTTGCCTGTCCCGAAGTCCACCTTGGAGGATGGTCACCCGAAGGTCCAAGGTCGAATGTCCTGGACCACTGAAGTGTTCCCCAACTGGGAGGGAACCCTCCTGTCTGTTGATTGTTGTGCGGTGCCCATTCATCCGTTGCCATAGATTTTGCTCGGTTTCCACAATGTACCATGCCTCCGGGCATCCTTGCCTGCAGCGTGTGAGATAGACAACGTTGGCTGAGTCACATGAGTACCTGCCACGTACAAGGTGGGAGGTGTCCCCACGTGTAATAGTGGTATCTATGTCCACACTCTGACATACCTTGCAGTGCCTACCGTGACAGGGTTGTATGGAGTTGTCCTGAGAGCTGGGCAGCTTGCTACGAACAATGATCTGTTTGAGGTTTGGTGGTTGTTTAAAGGCAAGTAGTGGAGGTGTGGGGAAGGTCCTGGTGAGGTGCTCATCGTCATTGATAATGTATTGCAGGTCACGAAGAACATGGAGTAGTTTTTCAGCTCCTGGGAAATACTGAACAACGAAGGGTACCCTGTTGGTTGCAGCTCGTGTCTGTCTCCTGAGGAGGTCATTACGGTTCCTTGCTGTGGCACGTTGGAAGTGTCGGTCGATGAGTTGGGCATCGTACCCCGTTCTTATGAGGGCACCCCTGAGTACTTCCAGGTGCCCGTCACGTTCCTCCTCATCTGAACAGATCCGGTGTACGCGTAGGGCTTGTCCATAGGGGATGGTTGTTTTAATATGTTTAAGGTGGAAGCTGGAGAAGTGTAGCGTTGTGAGGTTATCCATGTAGCATTGTGTGGTAGAGTGAGGTGTCCATCATTGGTGGAGATGTGTGTATCCAAAAATGAGACAGATAGTAGTCCATGGTGAGTTTGAAATCATTAAATGTTTTGGGAATGTTATATTAAAAAAAATGTTTCTTTTTAGTTGGAATGTATAAATTCCATTCTGCAACCTTGCCAATGAAAAGCAACATTTGCAAAGTGCTCCCCTTGGGAGTTCAGCCTGACTTGCCAAATACTGGAAAACAATTCACTTACAGTGGGTACCTTTGCAAAGTGATGGCATTCTGAGTATACTGACCTTACAACAGCTTTGACCCTGCAGTGCAGTACTGAGGATATAAGCTTTTCTCCCCTTCCTGGCCCACAAGCAATGCTAGAAAAATGCCTCCATTTTCCCCAGAGTAATCTCTCCTCCCTTTGGTTGCTAGGTTAGATTCTAAATGGAGATGAATTCTGAGATAGGTGGGTTGTATTATGGTTAAGTATTGAGATGAGCAACTCTGATCCTGGGATCAGATTTGATTCCCCAGCTCTGTTAGATCATTTCAAGGCAGATTGGTTTCAAACTTGAGATTCCTTTTTTATGGAATTTCATTACTGGTAATTCAAATCCAACCCTTTAGAAAGCATCGGTTTTAATCCCCCTTTGATTTTTTTCCTTCTGGTCAGGATACCTGCGGATTTAATCTTTCATCCCCAGAGTAGATTAGATTAGATTACTTACAGTGTGGAAACAGGCCCTTCGGCCCAACAAGTCCACACCACCCCGCCGAAGCACAACCCACCCATACCCCTACATTTACCCCTTACCTAACACTACGGGCAATTTAGCATGGCCAATTCACCTGACCTGCACATCTTTGGACTGTGGGAGGAAACCGGAGCACCCGGAGGAAACCCACGCAGACACGGGGAGAACGTGCAAACTCCACACAGTCAGTCACCTGATGCGGGAATTGAACCCGGGTCTCTGGCGCTGTGAGGCAGCAGCGCTAACCACTGTGCCACCGTGCCGCCCATGGTATTGGCAGCATTGTAGGAGTAGGTTGCCATAGCCTTACCTGACCACAGGGCTGCTCTCTCATTAGAGAGAGAGAGAGAGAGAGAGAGAGAGAGAGACTACCTGGTCAGGTCCACGCCCCCCCAACAACCCACCCTCCCATCCTGGCACCTTCCCCTGCCACCGCAGGAATTGCAAAACCTGTGCCCACACCTCCTCCCTCACCTCCATCCAAGGCCCTAAAGGAGCCTTCCACTTCCATCAAAGTTTTACCTGCACATCCACCAATATCATTTATTGTATCCGTTGCTCCCGATGCAGTCTCCTTTACATTGGGGAGATTGGACGCCTCCGAGCAGAGCGCTTTAGGGAACATCTCTGGGACACCCACACCAATCAACCACACAGCCCTGTGGCCCAACATTTCAACTCCTCCTCCCACTCTGCCGAGGACATGGAGGTCCTGGGCCTCCTTCACCGCCACTCCCTCAACACCAGACGCCTGGCGGAAGAACGCCTCATCTTCCGCCTCGGAACACTTCAACCCCAGGGCATCAATGTGGACTGCAACAGTTTCTTCATTTCCCCTCCCCCCACATTCCAGCTCAGCACTGTCCTCATGACTTGTCCTACCTGCCAATCTCCCTTCCCACCTATCCACTCCACCCTCCCCTCTGATCTATCATCTCCATCCCCACCCTCATTCACCTATTGTACTCTTTGCTACCTTCTCCCCAGCTCCCCCATTTATCTCTCCACCCTGGAGGCTCCCTGCCTCTATTCCTAATGAAGGGCTTTTGCCCGAAACGTCGATTTTCCTGCTCCTCGGATGCTGCCTGAAGTGCTTTTCCAGAAGCACTCTAATCTAAACTCTGGTTTCCAGCATTTGCAGTCCTCACTTTTGCCTAGAGAGACAGAGAGAGACAACTAATAGCGATTTAACCTGAGGGCCACTGCACCTCAGGCAAAGGGAGAGGTTGAGAAGCAACGTCTTTCATGGTAACCTCAGCCAGTGTAGGGATTGAACCGATGCTGGTGGCATCATACTGCTTCAGAAATCAACCATCCAACCAACTGAGCTAAACCGACCCTTCACTGTAGAATAGCTCACACAGGGGTTGACAAATGACAGCATGTTGGAGTTGTGGGATCGTGTTCAAATAACGACTGAAATCAATGAGTGGTGAAAATTGCCTCTTTATTCAGCAACTGCACTGGAGCAAGTTTGAGACAGCAACACAATCCCAAAATACAGTTCTTACAGTAGCTTCTAATAACACAGTTCTTACATATATTAAAATCCCATTACTACGGTGTTACATTGTTTTATCTCTAGTACACAAAGCTTCGAGGGGCTTCTGTCCTGGCTGCTACTCCTGATGGGATTAAACATGTCTGTCTGACCTGCTTGCGTAATGAAGAGGCTAGTCCCTTTATCTTTTAAGTTAATAAATGTTAGTAAAAATTACTAGGCCTATGTGCTCTAATTAAATTAGAAATTGTACATGTACTTAATAAAAGACTAAAGGATATTAAACTAATTACCACAGCTGGGTTGGGAGATTTGTTTACTGTTTGCCAGTGTGAGTTTCATTCATTCATGTAATTTCACATAAGTACTGTTTTAACACTTAGTTTCTTAAAGGGATAATGGCCCAGTTGAAAGGTACTTAACAAGTACATACTAATTGGGATGATTCGGTTCTGTAATCTATTCAGGTCTGAGAGACAGTTGGGAAGAGCTGTTTAATATTATAATCTTTCCATAGTTTCACGTAGGTCATGGAGATATGATAGCGGGAATCACACACTGGATTCTATCGATCATAAAACTGGAATCTCACAGCCACACACACCGGATTACACACTAGAATCTAACAATCACACACTGGATTCTATTAATCGACGAAAAATATGGTTGACTCTTAGCTGCCGTCAACAATGGCCCGAGCAAGTCAGTTAGTTCAAGTGGCACTTATCGATAGGCAATAAATGTTGGTCCTGCAATGCCCACACCCCCTGAATAGATTAACACAACAATTCCTGACCTATAGCTACTAAGTGAAACTCAGAAGGAAACTAGTGAATAGGAATGAGGTAGCTTCGCTTTCTTTGACTCATTCAGACACAACCGTGTAAGTTTCAACAAGCAGAGGCCCTCACATAACCTTTGTCATGTCATCAGGAAGGAAAACAATGTGAAGGTTTGCCTCGAATAAACCAGCAGCAGACAATGAAAAATTCCAATGTTCCAAATCCACATTATTGTTTCGATTTTTGAATGAAAAATCCATTATAAATATCAATGGTTGTTTGAGCAATTATCTGAGCACATCAGGAATTTAAGTTTCACGAGTTGAAGTGTTCTTCATGTTTATTCATTTAGGGCACTAAGGAATATGAAATGCTGATGGACGAGTGGAGAGTTCAAGTTATAAGGAGTGGCTGGATAGGCTGGGAATGTTTTTCACTGGAGCTTGGGAGGTTAAGACAAACCTTGAAGAGGTTTATAAAATCACGAGGAACATACCTAAGGTGAATGGTGGGGGGGGGGGGGGGGGGGGGGGGGTGTATCTCTTCCCCAGGGGTTGGGGATTTCAAACCTTGGGGACCTATTTTAAGGTGAGAGGAGATGACGTTTTTACACAAACAGTGGTTCGTGTGTGGATCAAGCTTCCAGAGGAAGTGGTGGATTCAGGTAGAGAGCAAAAGTGAAGACTGCAGGTGCTGGAAAAGCACAGCAGGTCAGGGAGCATCCGAGGAGCAGGAAAATTGATGTTTCGGGAATTTCCTGATGACTATCACCTGGTGAAGGAGCGTCGCTCCGAAAGCTAGTGCTTCCAATTAAACCTGTTGGACTATAACCTGGTGTTGTGTGATTTTTAACAATGGATACTTATAAAAGAAGAGCATTCCCATGCTGGGAAAGAGCTGACTATCAGGTGTTAGTACAGCTGCAAGGTCAGTCACCTCACTGAGCCTGGGAACATACAAGCAGACACTAATATGACATTTAAAATGGATTCCAGGTTTTTAATATGTGACAAGATGGCTGCTTTGGTGAAAACAAATCTCCCACAAAAAGACATTTGGATAAGTTCATAAACCAGAAATATATGGAGGGATATGGGGCAAGCACAGGCAGGTGGGGCTAGTTTAGTTTGGGGTTAGAGTTAGCATGGACTGGGTGGACCAAAGTCTTTGTTTCCATGCTGTGTGACTCTACAACTCTGTGACTAAGTGGAATTGAGGTACAGATCATCCTTGAACTAATTGAATGGGAGAGCAGGATAATAGCCTATTCTCAAGCCTATGAACCTGTGTGTCAGTCCATAGGACCACATTGAAGTGTGGATGCTGAAGATCTGAAACAAAAATTGAAATTGCTGGAGAAACTCAATAAGTCGGGTAGCATTGGTGGAGAAGAAGCAGAGTTAACATTTCAGGCCCAGTAATCCTTCTTCACAGCAGTTCTGATGATGAGGATGATGATTATAATGATGAAGGTCAATTGATGATGAAGATCGATGGATGTTCACTCTGAATTCCACAGTATTCAGCAGAATTCAAGATTCCTCAAACAAAGAAGCATTCTACATATCTTTGTAGCAAGACCTGGACAACGTTCAAGTCCAGGATGATTAGTGGAAAATAGCATTCATGCCACACAATTGCCAGGCAATGGCTATCTTCTTCAAGAGAGGATCTAACCATCACCACTTGAATTCAAAGCTTTATCATCACTGAAACCCCCAGTCAACATTCTGAGGTCATTATTGATGAGAAACTGAACTGAAGTAATCACATAAATCCAGTAGCTTCAAGAGCAGGTTAGAGGCTGGGAATGCCATGATGAGTTACCCACCTTCTGACTCCCAAGTCCTCAACAAGGCATTAGTCATTTTGGAGGGTAGCGAATGTTGTGCCTTATTCAAGAAAGGCTGGAAAGAAAAGCCTGGGAATTATAGTCCAGGAAGCCTCACATCTGTGGTGGGTAAATTACTTGAGAAGATTCTATGGTATAAGATATACATGCATTTAGAAAGACAGGGTTTGATTAAGAGTAGTCAGCATGGCTTTGTGAGTGGGAGATCATGCCTCATAAATTTGTTAGAGTTCTTTGATGAAGTGACCAGGAAGGTTGTCGAAGACAGGGTGGTAGATGTGGTCTATATGGGTTCCAGTAAGGCCTTTGATAAGGTTCCCCATGGTAGGCTGCTCTGGAAGGTTAGATCACATGGAATCCAGAGGGAGCTGGCAAATTGGATACACAGTTGGCTTGATGGTAGGAAGCAGAGGGTAATAGTGGAAGGTGTTTGTCGGACCGGAGGCCTGTGACTAGTGGAGTGCCTCAGGGATCAGTGCTGGGCCCAATATTGTTTGTTATCTATATCAATGATTTGGATGAGCATGATTAGTAAGTTTGCTAATGACACTAAAATAATTGGTATCATGGACAGTGAGGAAGGTTATTAGTAATTGCAGCAGGACCTTGATCAGTTGTGGAAGTGGGTTGAGAAATAGCAAATGGAGTTTAATATCGATAAGTGTGTGGTCTTGTATTTTGGAAAGTCAAATCAAGGCAGGTGTTTCATGGTGAATGGTAGGGCCTGAGGGAGTGCAGTGGGACAGAGGGACCTTGGAGTTCAGGTGCACGGATCTCTGAAAATGGAGTCCCAGGTAGACAGGGCAGTAAAGAAGGCTTTTGGCACACTGGCCTTCATCAGTCAGGGCACTGAGTGTAGAAATTGGGAAGTTATGTTACAGGATGTTAGTGAGGCTGCACTTGGAGTATTGTGTTCAGTTTTGGTCACCTTGATATAGGAAGGATGTTATTAAACTGGAAAGAGTGCAGCAGAAATTTACAGGGATGTTGCCAGGACTCACCAGTCTGAGTTAGAGGGAGAGGTTGGTCCTTAAGGGGGAGGGGGAGCAGCCTGAAGTCGTGGTCCACATTGGCACCAACGACATAGGTAGGAGGAGGACTGAGGATGTTAGGCAGGCTTTCAAGGAGATAGGTTGGAAGCTCAGAGTTAGAACAAACAGAGTTGTTGTCTCTGGTTTGTTACCAGTGCCACGTGATAGAGAGTCGAGGAATAGGGAGAGAGAACAGTTAAATGTGTGACTACAGGGATGGTGCAGGAGGGAGAGATTCCGGTATCTGGATAACTGGGGTTCTTTCTGGGGAAGGTGGGACCTCTATAAACAGGATGGTCGACACCTGAACCTGAGGGGCACCAATATCCTTGGGGGGAGGTTTGCTAGTGCTCTTGGGGGGGGTTTAAACTAACTCTGCAGGGGCATGGGAACCCAGACTGTAGCTTTAAGGTGCAGGACCTGGAGTGTAGGGAGGTTAGGAACATGGCATCAATCTCAAAGGAGGGTGCCTGTAAACAGGAAAGTGTCTTGAAGTGTGTATACTTCAATGCAAGAAGTATACGAAATAAGGTAGGTGAACTTGCAGCGTGGGTTGGTACCTGGGATTTTGATGTTGTGGCTATTACGGAGACATGGGTAGAACAGGGACAGGATTGGCTGTTGCAGGTTCCAGGGTTTAAATGTTTTAGTATGGTCAGAGGTGGGGGTAAAGGAGGGGGAGGTGTGGCATTGCTTGTCAAAGATAGTATTACAGCGGTGGAAAGGACGATGGATGAAGACTCGCCATCTGAGGTAGTTTGGGCTGAGGTTAGGAATAGGAAAGGAGAGGTCACCGTGTTAGGAGTTTTCTACAGGCCTCCTAATAGTCCTAGAGACGTAGAAGAAAGGATTGCGTGGATGATTCAGGAGAAGATTGAAAGTAATAGGATGGTTGTTATGGCGGACTTTAACTTTCCAGATATTGACTGGGAAAGCTATAGCTCGAGTTCGTTAGATGGGTCGGTGTTTGTCCAATGTGTGCAGGAGGGTTTCCTGACACAATATGTAGACAGGCCAACAAGAGGTGAGGCCATACTGGATTTGGTTCTGGGTAACGAACCAGGCCAGGTGTTAGAATTGGAGGTAGGTGAGCACTTTGGGGACAGTGACCACAATTCGGTGACTTTTACTCTAGTGATGGAGAGGGATAAGTGTGCCCTGCAGGGCAAGAGTTATAGCTGGGGGCAGGGAAATTATGATGTGGTGAGGCACGACCTAGGATGCATGGCTTGGAAAAGTAAGCTTCAAGGCAAGGGCACAATTGATATGTGGAGCTTGTTCAAGGAGCAACTATTGAGTGTCCTTGATAAGTATGTACCTGTCAGGCAGGGAGGAAAGGGTCGTGTGAGGGAGCCGTGGTTTAATAAGGAATTGGAATCCCTTGTTAAATGGAAGAGGGCGGCCTATGTAAAGATGAGGCGTGAAGGTTCAATTGGGGTGATTGAGAGTTATAAGGTAGCCAGGAAGGACCTGAAGAGAGAACTAAGAGCAGCAAGGAGGGGACATGAAAAGTCCTTAGTTGGCAGGATTAGGGAAAGCCCTAAGGCTTTCTATAGGTATGTCAGGAATAAAAGAATGACTAGGGTAGGAATAGGTCCAGTCAAGGATAGTAGTGGAAAGTTGCGTGTGGAGGCTGAAGAGATTGGGGGGACACTGAATGAATACTTTTCGTCAGTATTCACTCAGGAACAGGACATTGTTGCCGATGTGAATATTGAGTCACAATTAATTAGAATGGACGGCTTTGAGGTATGTAGGGAAGAGGTGTTGGAAATTCTGGAAAGGGTGAAAATAGATAAGTCCCCTGGGCCTGATGGCATTTATCCTAGGATTCTCTGGGAAGCAAGAGAGAAGATTGCAGAGCCATTGGCCTTGATTTTTATGTCCTCGTTGTCTACAGGAATAGTGCCAGTAGACTGGAGGATAGCAAATGAGGTTCCCTTGTTCAAGAAGGGGAGTAGGGATAACCCTATTAACTATAGGCCGGTGAGTCTCACTTCTGTTGTGGGCAAAGTCTTAGAGAGAATTGTAAGGGATAGGATTTATGAACATCTGGATAGGAATAATGTGATCAAGGATAGTCAGCATGGTTTTGTGAAGGGCAGGTCGTGCCTCACAAACCTTATTGAATCCTTTGAGAAGGTGACTAAGGAGGTAGATGAGGGTAAAGCGGTAGATGTGGTGTATATGGATTTTAGTAAGGCGTTTGATAAGGTTCCCCATGGTAGGCTACTGCAAAAAATACGGAGATATGGCATCGAGGGTGAGTTGGAGGTTTGGATTAGGAATTGGCTGCCTGGAAGAAGACAGAGGGTAGTAGTTGATGGTAAAGGTTCATCTTGGAGTGCAGTTACTAGTGGTGTTCCGCAAGGATCTGTTTTGGGACCATTGCTGTTTGTCATTTTTATAAATGACCTGGAGGAGGGGCTAGAAGGTTGGGTGAGCAAGTTTGCGAATGATACGAAAGTCGGTGGAGTTGTTGACAGTGAGGAAGGATGTGTCAGGTTACAGCGGGATATAGATAAGTTGCAGAGCTGGGCAGAAAGGTGGCAAATGGAGTTCAATGTAGGTAAGTGTGAGGTGATTCACTTTGGTAAGAGTAACAAGAAGACGGGGTACTGGGCTAATGGCCGGATACTTGGTAGTGTGGATGAGCAGAGGGATCTTGGTGTCCATGTACACAGATCTCTGAAAGTTGCCATCCAGGTAAATAGTGCAGTGAAGAAGGCATATGGCGTACTGGCTTTTATTGGTAGAGGAATTGAGTTCCGGAGCCCTGAGGTCATGTTGCAGTTGTATAGGACTCTGGTGCGGCCGCATCTGGAGTATTGTGTGCAGTTTTGGTCGCCATACTATAGGAAGGATGTGGAGGCACTGGAACGGGTGCAGAGGAGGTTTACCAGGATGTTGCCTGGTATGGTAGGAAGATCGTATGAGGAAAGGCTGAGGCACTTGGGGTTGTTTTCATTGGAGAAAAGAAGGTTTAGGGGTGACTTGATAGAGGTGTACAAGATAATTAAGGGTTTAGATAGGGTTGACCATGAGAACCTTTTTCCACGTATGGAGTCAGCTATTACGAGGGGGCATAGCTTTAAATTAAGGGGTGGTAGGTATAGGACAGATGTGAGGGGTAGATTCTTTACTCAGCGAGTCGTGAGATCATGGAATGCCCTGCCAGTAGCAGTGGTGGACTCTCCCTCTTTATGGGCATTTAAACGGGCATTGGATAGGCATATGGAGGATAGTGGGTTAGTATAGGTTAGGTGGGCTTGGATCGGCGCAACATCGAGGGCCAAAGGGCCTGTACTGCGCTGTATTCTTCTATGTTCTATGTTCTATGTTCTATAAACTAGGAGTTTTCTCTTTCGAGCATAGGAGACTGAGGGGAACCTTATAGAGGTGTATAAGATCCTGAGAGGTATGGATAGGGTGAATGCACTCAGTCTTTTTCCCAGGGTTGGGGAATCGAGGACTAGAGGGGATCAGTTTAAGGTTCGATGGGAAAGAATAAAAGGGAACCTGAGGGGCAACGTTTTTACCAGAGGGTGGTACGCATCTGGAATGAGCTGCCAGCAGAGGTGGTTGAGGCGGGTACAATAACAACATTTAAAAGGCATTTGGACAAATACATGGATAGGAAAGGGATGGAAAGATATGGGCCAAGTGCAGGGAAATGGCATTCGTGTGGATGGACACTTTGGCTGGCATGGACCAGTTTGAGCCAAAGGGCCTGTCTTCATGCTGTGGGACTCTATGACTCTGTGATTCTATGAGTGTGATAGAATCCCCTCCACCTGCCTGGATGATGGTGGCTCTAACAACACTGAAGATGTTTGACACCATCCAGGAGAAAGCAGCCATTTGACTGGCATCCCATATATCACATTAACAATACTCTGCCTCCAACAGCAGTCCATGGTGACAGCAATTTGTGCCATCTGCAAGAATCACATCAAGGAGGAAGGCTCCTTCAATAACACCTTCCAAACAAATAAGTGTTACATATCATCGCCATTCCTTCATTGTTACTAGTCAAAATCCTAGACCCCTCTTTACAGCATTGATATGCCCAAACCACATATAATATAATTAGATTTAGATTAGATTACATTACAGTGTAGAAACAGGCCCTTCGGCCCAACAAGTCCACACCGACCCGCCGAAGCGAAACCCACCCATACCCCTACATTTACCCCTTACCTAACACTACGGGCAATTTAGCGTGGCCAATTCACCTGACCCTGCACATCTTTTGGACTGTGGGAGGAAACCGGAGCACCCGGAGGAAACCCACGCAGACACGGGGAGAACGTGCAATAGTTGAGGAATGTTGATCATCAGCACCTTCTCAAGAACAATGAGGGATGGGCGATACATTTTTGCTTTTCCAATGTTATGACACGGAGTAAACCCTCACACTTAATTTAATCCAGCAACACAGAAAAGATTTATCTCGTGCAGTAATCTGTGAAAATTTGAGAGGCCAAGAACTATTTAAAGTAACAATTAACAACTTTATTTCTTAACGTATAACAGAGAATAATTAACTAACAACTAGTTATGACTCCTTCCTCTAACCTATCTTTTACTTTCCCCTCTACAATACTCGTCTGATAAAAATCCTGAATAAAACTTACAAAACAAAACTTCCTTCTCTCAAAACCAGACAGGTTTTGGTTCTTCTCTGTATTCCTGTCTTTTTTTCTTCATCTTGGAGATTCTGCTTCATGGGTTACTGATCAATAAAGGTACCTTTAGGAGAGATATTTTTCGGGCAGTCTTTACATGCTGGTGGCTTGGCAGTTCTTCTCTCAATTGTTCAATTTTCCCCAGTCGTATACCCCCAAAGCATAGGATTGTGTCATTGATTTTTAAGATTATCATTATACTCAATTCACATTTGATTGGAGGTTGGCATTTTGGGTATAATTTAAACTGATTGGTCAAATTTGAATTTGTTTTTGTCTCCAGGCAACCAGCTACTCGAGTTGCTTGACCAAATGTTACATTTTTTTCAGAACACTTGGTGCTGTCAGGTAGTTCTACTAGCTAATAACTTTCTTAAAGGTACAGTACACCCACATCTTTCTAACACCAATAACACTCATATCCCACAATAGAATAAAAATGAAGGCGTAACCCCAAAATAGGAGATATGCCAGCAATGCCCATAACACAGCAAAAGGAGGAACATTTGAAATAGGAGGAAAGGCAGTAATTAGTTTGATGAAAGTAATAGGATTAACAACGGAATTGAAATAATGCCTGAAATGGAAGTAAGGTATACAATGTGGGCAATCTGCAATGTTCCTTTTTTTTATTTCACACAGGTGTAGCTGACTTTGCATTTATTGCCCATCCCTAGTTGCCCAGAGGGTAGCTAAGATGCAACTACATTGCTGTGTGTCTGGAGTCACGTGTGGGCCAGACCAGGTAAGGATAGCAGACTTCCATCCCCAAAAGGACATGAGTGAACCAGATGGGTTTTTACAACAACTAATAATTGTTGTCATTAGGTGTGCTTTTGTTTTTCCACCCAGATTTTTAAAAATTGAATTCAGAGTTTAACTACCTCAGCATTGGCCTGGCTTTCTGTATTACTAATCCAGTGATATTACCATGATTTCCCCATCACCTCCCCACTTCTTGGTTCATTCTCTGTTTGACTCTTTAGTAATAAATGTTCCCAAAGATGGCAGAGATACAGGGGATGAGTTGTAAATCTAAAAATAATGGGTTTATGTCAGGTGGCACATGAAAATATTACAAGCCAAAACACACCTCCAAATCTCTGAATTTAAGGGAGGTGAGTAATGGGGCAGGAAGAGGTAAATAGGGATTTAAATATTGTAATGACACAGAATTAATCATTTAAATTTAACCTTGATAGACTCAGATTCCTGGGCCCCGAAAACTCAACAGTTAAAGGGAGGCAAGGTCTGCTGGATCTTGCCTACTAACGAACCAGGTTCAGGTTAGTTGCTTTATTCTCTCGCCATGACACTGCCAATTGATCATTCTAATGGCCCTTCTCATCTGCCCTTTTGACCTTTTTTGACTTCCAAGTCCCAACCGTTGGAATCTTCTGTTCCCAAATCGTTCCACTCTATCCTCTGACATTTCTCTCTCTTTCAGCTCTGATCCATCAGGCATCTCTGATGATGAAAAGTGTAGGATATATTGCACGAGCATTTCATTTTGAGTTTTGATTTTGAAGTCGAGGTAGAAGGATTTCTGCAAGCTCTGCAACGCTGTTTTGGAAAGGTCAGAAAGTCTTCTGGAACAGGAACCTCAATGTATCATTGCTACAAAAACATGTGACTGGAGCCAAAAGTGCTTGGCAAAAGCCTGATGAAAGGCTTTTGCCCGAAATGTCGATTTTCCTGCTCCTCGGATGCTGCCCGACGTGCTGTGCTTTTGCAGCACCATTCTAATCTAGGCAAAAGCCCAGAAGGTGTCAATGAAGGGAAAACATTTATATCTTTGAGGTTCTGACACTTACAAGTTGGGGGTTACAGACTGATTCTGAAACCACACATCTCAACAGTCAGCGAGCCTTCAAATCAGCTTTGATTTATAAAGAAGACTCACATCAGACTTGAAATTCATTCGGTTTCTTTCTCCACTGATGTTGCCAGAACTGCTGAGTCTCTCCATCAATTTCTGTTTTTAGTCAGGTCTTTCAAACTCAATGACTATAGCCGGAAAATGTATCATAAACGTGTTCACCCGACTTGGCCATTGAATGACCCACACCCTTTGAACGGTTAAAAGAAGTTGGGCAGAAACAGAGGGATGCATTCTTCTGGGTTTCCCAGTCACATGATTGGCCCCATCCCAATTCCTGTCCCCCACCAGCGATGAGTTGAGCCATCAGCATGTTACAATTTGTGAACGTATTACGCAGCCTCAGTTTATGTGAGACAGCAACCTTCATACAGCAGCAGTGAGAAAATATTGCAACTTTTCCTCTGGACTGTCCGTTAACTCTCTCTCACATTTATGATCAAATCTAAAGAATGGCAAAGTTTTTTTTTTCTTAAGGATAATGATTTTACACTCCAGGTGGTAGATTACATATCTCACTTGGCCTCAGTCCATTCTCATTCTAAAGAAACCAACATCATAAAGGTTAATGGCAGCAGTTGGGTTGAGAATTTGATTTACTGTAGTGTCTTCAACTATTAATCAGGCGATAGCTTTTACAGTGTGAAGATTCAGCATACTCTGGAAACTGCTGTAGAGATATAAAATCTCAGCACTGCTCACTCACAGAGATTCTGTGTGTACTTTCAGTTGGAGACTGTATTGCCTAGTAATGGGATGATTCTGTAAAGAGCAGACACAGATCCGTACCTGCATAATGGGAGATGTGAAGCTGGCTAAAGAGCAGAAGTGAAAAATGTGGTGCTGGAAAAACACAGCAGGCCAGGCAGCATCTGAGGAGCAGGAGAATCGACGTTTCGGGCATAAGCCCTTCTTCAGGAATGAGGCTGGTGTGCCAAGCGGACTGAGATAAAAGGATTGGGGGGGGGGGGGGGGGAATACGATAGGTGGAAGGAGGTGAGGGTGAGGGTGATAGGCCGGAGAGGGGGTTGGGGCGGAGAGGTCGGGAAGATTGCAGGTCAAGAGGACGGTGCTGAATCCAGGGGTTGGGATTGAGATAAGGTGGGGGTAGGGGAAATGAGGGAGCTGGAGAAATCTGCATTCATCCCGTGTGGTTGGAAGGTTCCTACGCAGAAGATGAGGCGCTCTTCCTCCAGGCGTCGTATGGCCAGGGTCTGGCAATGGAGGAGGCCAAGGACCTGCATGTCCTTGGTGGAGTGGGAGGGGGAGTTAAAGTGTTCAGCCACGGGGCGGTTGGGTTGGTTGGTGCGGGTGTCCCAGAGGTGTTCCCTGAAATGTTCCGCAAGTAGGCGGCCTGTCTCCCCAATATAGAGGAGGCCACATCGGGTGCAGCAGATGCAGTAAATGATGCGTGTGGAGGTGCAGGTGAATTTGTGATGATATAGAAGGATCCAAGTTTAATTTGCCCATTGCCCAATTGATAGGTCCACAAGACTTCAAAGAGGTTCTAAATTGTTTTAAAAAACATACTCTCTCCTTTAATTTTTAGAACAAATGTTGCTGGAGTAAAACATGGCACCACATCATGTGCGTTTCTATAATTCTAGCAAGTTCCAACCAGCAATTACCAGGTCAGAGCTTAGACATCATCCTCCTGGAATCTACACCTTTGCATTTTGTTGACATTGCAGTCCAGAAACACAAATAAATACTAGCTGGTATGTCTCCCCAGCAGGATCTGATAGCAATGCAAAGGTCATTGTATTTGCAGAGATTCTAATAGTCCCAGTTATCAGTAGAGGTGAACATTAGATCACATCTATAGAACATTACATCTATAGAATCCATCTCCCAGGCCCCCTGTCAAGGAAAGGCCGCCAGCATTCTCAAAGATCCATCCCACCCTGGCAATGTTTTTCCACGACCTCTACCATCGGGGAGAAGGTACAGAAGCCTGAACACACATACCAGCCGGTTTCAAAACAGTTTCTACCCTACTGTTGTTAGAATACTGAGTGGACTCACAAATTCTTAACGTTTGCCTGTCCCTGTGTTTTTGTTTCTGGCCGCTGTTTACATGTTATTTACTTATCAATGCTACTTAACTCTGTGAATCGCCTGTACTGCTCCGAAGACAAAGCGTTTCACATGGGTATATGAATAGGAAGGGTTTGGAGGGATATGGGCCGGGTGCTGGCAGGTGGGACGAGATTAATTTAGGATATCTGGTTGAGATGGACCGAAGGGTCTGTATCCATACTGTGCCTCTCTATGACTCTACGGGTCTAAGAGTTCAGAAGTCCCAGAAGAAACCCCAGCAAGGCTGCGTCATGAACCCTGCAGCCCCCACCCTGAGCAGCACAGACACAGACACAGACACTTTAGGGTGATCTTCAGTTAGAGTATGGGCTCACAATCTGGTGGGTACCCCACTGCAACAGCTTCACAGCTGACACGGGGAGAAACACCCCAGGCCTTGGCACGCACAAACATGCCAGAGACCAGGCTCCTGCTCTACTCCAAACAGCAGAGGAGCCTGTGGCGTGGCTAGTCAGAGACTTTGTCTACACACACAGGGAGGGTCAGTAAGGTCCCCATTACCCAGAGACTGCCGCAGGACAGCTGAATGGGAACCAGCCTACTCGAGGAGGCCAGTGCCTCCAATGGGTTTGATCAGGCTGCCATGGAGAGTCACATCCAGCCGTCTCAGGATGGGCTGGAGAGCTGCCCAGATCTGTACTCCCCCACCCTCACCATTGATACTCAGGACCAACTGCAAGGTGACAGGACTTGAGCTCACTTAAGGTGTCCCTACCTCACAAAAGGTAAGTGCGGTGCCAGTGGGGAGGTGCCACAAACAGGCCCCTCGAGAATCTCCTGCCCCGGCACTCCAGAGGTAACCAGCTATCCATCTCTACCCTGTCTGCCCCCTTTCACTCCGTGTGGGTTCAAACTGAGGAGGATGCTCTGGCCAGGGCACTCTCAGCCAGCTAGATGTAGTGTGGGCAACATGAACCGCACATTTAGAAGGGTCACCAGCAGCTTGGCACCATCTGCCTAGATGTACAGACATTGGCACAGCATCACTGGTCGATTGGCACAAAGTGTTGCTCTTGTGTGAAATGGTCAGCAATGTTAGCCTGAGGGGTGTGCAGCACACAGTGGAGCACTGCATAAGACATGCCAGAGATTGGGAGCAGACAGATGTGTGCCCTGGGCAGACAATGGCCCAATATGTAGTCTTGTTGCCCATTGAAACCCCTGATACCTGGGTTTGACAATGCTTTCCCACACAGGGTTAGGCACTTACTCCAAGGCTGAGGTGGGATCTGACTGAGGTGTGTAAGATTATATGAGGGGCATGGACACGATGAATAGGAAGCAGTTGTTAGGCAAAGTGTCAACAAAGGGACATAATATCAAGCTGAAAGGCAGGAGGTTCAGAGGGGATTTGAGGGATGATGTTTTCACCCAGAGTGTAGTTAGGGTCTGGATGGCTGGGAAACCTTACAACCGTAACATAGCACTTGGATAAGCAGTGTCAGAACATTCAACATTATGGCCCTAGTGCTGGAAAGTGGTACTGGTGTAGATAGATCAGTGCACACTTGATGGGCCAAAGGGCCTCTTTTGTGCTGTATGACACTCTGATTCTATAACTATGAACCCACTTGCTTCAGGTATAGTTGCAGCCATTTGTTTTCTTATTGCTCAGTCACAGTTTCCAGGACGATGGAAGGTGACAGCTCCTTGGAAAGCACGATACTGGATCCACCTCCATGTGTCACTGAACTTCGAAACACCTTTCCAAGGTGCCCTTCCTATGAACTCCATAATCCTCACGTCTCCTTAGGTCATTATCCAACCCACCTACATGAGTCTGTACCTGCCTGCCTCTCCACTCTAGCTCCTGGCATACAAAGGTGACGATGCCAGCTGGGTACTTACACCAGCCAACTCAGGCATCAGGAACTCCTTAGCTGAGCACTGAAGGAGCCACAGGGTAACCCACTGCCCACACACAGAGGCATGAGTCCCTGGACTGAAAGCAGCCTCATTGGATGCCCAAGTCGCTGGAGTGATCTCCGAGATTGTCCTTTGACCACCTGAGGCGGAACCCCCTCACTAACCATTGCTTTCATAGGCTTGACTGAGAAGCTGAGATGTTGGATGCCAGTGTCTCTGGATGTGGGTAAATGCAACTACAGCTCCGGAGCATACCTGCTCAGGCTTTCAGCTTGGGGATTGTTGATGTCTAATTTCCTTCCATGGGTACTCAGATCTCAAGGGCCCTGCATATAACTTGGTTGGCTGGTCTATAAGGCAGAGTGACACCAGCAGTGTGGGTTCAGTTCCTGCACCAGCTGAGGTTACCCTGAAGGACTCTCCCTCTCAGTCTCTCCCCTTGCCTGAGGTGTGGTAACCCTCAGGTCAAACCACCACCATTCATTCATTGGCCAGTTGTCTCTCTCTCTCTCTCTCCCTCTAATGACAGAGCAGCCCTACAGTCCAGGGCTACTCTGGTGACTTTACTGTTACTTTGAAATATTAATGAGGCAAGACTAATTGTAAACAAGCAATAATCCCTCTTAATAGGCATCGCACAGCTCCCAAGCAAGAATGCCTAGAGCTCTGTTTAAAAATGCAACAACTTGCTCCCGATGTTGAGAAAGGTCTCAACCGAATTTTCATGTGATTCTGTCATGTTTCTCACCACAGCCTGCATCATTCAGGACTCTCCATCATCTCGGCACGGTGGCACGGTGGTTGGCACCGCTGCCTCACAGCGCCAGAGACCCGGGTTCAATTCCCGGCTCAGGCGACTGACTGTGTGGAGTTTGCACATTCTCCCCGTGTCTGCGTGGGTTTCCTCCGGGTGCTCCGGTTTCCTCCCACAGTCACAAAGATGTGCAGGTTCGGTGAATTGGCCATGCTGAATTGCCCGTAGTGTTAGGTGCAGGGGTAAATGTAGGGGTATGGGTCTGGGTGGGTTGCGCTTCGGCAGGTCGGTGTGGACTTGTTGGGCTGAAGGGCCTGTTTCCACACTGTAAGTAATCTAATCTAATCTAATCTAATCTCGAGGGCAAGCGAGAAGCATTCTCGTTTCAGTGTATTCCTCACCAATGAGTTTGGAGATCCTCAAAGAATCCCTACAGTGTGGAAGTAAGCCCTTCAGCCCGTTTCCTCTGACAACATGTACACCAGACTGGATAATTAAACTAGATTGCCTTCCCAGATGAATATTAGTGAACCGGACAGGGATTTACAACTAGTTCCACAGTCAGCATTGTTGATACCAGCAATTTTCTCCAGACTTATTGACTTGAGTATCCTGGTGGGATTTGACCTCATTTCTGTGAGAACTAGAAGCAGGGGTAGACAATTTAGTACCTCAAATATAATACGATCATGGCTGTTCATTCGCCCTAACTGCACTCTCCCGCCTGCTCCCCATGTCCATGGATTTCCGAGGAGGACAAACATTTGTCTGTCCCAGCCGTAGCTTTACTCAACATTCCAACAGCTCAGGTCCTCTGGGCTAGAGAATTCCAAAGATTCACAACCCTGTTTAATTTCTCCCGATCTCAGTCAGAAATTATTGACTCCTGAGATTATGTCACAGTGAATTTTCCAGCATCCTTAAATCTCTGCAGATGCTGTCTCTTCAATGAGAGAATGAGCTGCTAATAGCACAGGGGAGGCAATAGCTGAGTGGTGTTATTAATCCACAACGCTTAGCCAATCTCCCCAGGGATTTGGGCTCAAATCTCCCCATGGCAGATGGTGGAGTTTGAATTAAATTTTTTAAAATACAAGCTTAAGGGTCTATCAATAACCATGACATAAAGCAAGACCAGTTCCTTCTTCCTTTGTTAAGATGTTAAATCTTGGATTTTCATTAGGATGTGACCTGTATCCCTGGTTCCCATGGCAACTAGGTCACATTACACTTATCATCAGGCAGAACTTGTTAGAGGTCACCTGCTCCATTTTACCTGGAATGAAAAAAGGATAAAATGTAACCTCCTTGCGAAACCTCACATTTGGAACAACTCTCAGTATCTTTATCTTTATCTCAGACATTCAAATAGATTGTAAATAGTTGTAACACTCCACTAGTCACACTTTGTCAACAATAAAATACCGCGGTCATCCCTCCCTCTGCTTCCTGTCTGTCAAACAATGCATTCTCCAGGTTAATATGCTACCCCCAATTCCATAAACCACCCACCCCCTTTTTTTAAAAAATTAAGCTTTTGTGTGACACATTCTGATCTGGCATATCAATATTTAAGGAAGGAGACAGTGAGGACTGCAGATGCTGGAGATCAGAGTCGAGAGTGTGGTGCTGGAAAAGCACAGCAGGTCAGGCAGCATCCGAGGGAGCAGGATTCTCTTTCTCGAAACGTCGATTCTTCTGCTCCTCGGATGCCGCCAGGCCTGCTGTGCTTTTCCAGCACCACACTCTCAATGTCAATATTTGAGCCTGGAAACTAGGCTTCAAAACTCCACTGGGTTTTGATTGGGAGACGATGCTGGAACAGGGCGTGCTGGGTTTGAAGGATGATGGAACCAGGTGACTAAGGGGTGACACTAAGAGGACCAAGAGAGCCCAGAGCGAGAAATAAATGAGTAATCTCCAAATGTTTCAATCTCAAGGCAGCCTCCAATATTCCCTTTGCCACTAGGTGCCTGCTATAAATCATTGGAAGAGCTCGTAAATGGTTCTGATGTGAGAGTTAAGCCCTCCTCAGTTTGGAGATACAGAGGGTCTACTGCATTTTACAAATATATGTCTAAGATGCCTAAGCAGAGACCTCTACCAATGTTGTGGGTGGCACAGGTCTGGCATAGAATGTGTGCGCTTACACATTGATGTGTCTGTTCAATGCCATTTGAAAGGGTTTAGTGCCACATAATTTCTGGGCCTTATTATCCTGTCAGAGTAAAGGTCTCTCAGGTAGGCATTATAATAAAGAGCAGGGAAGGAGAAAGCCTAGATAAACAAGAGAACCTAGGGAGAGGGTCTGGAATGGGGAGTCACTGTTAGTGTGTAGCGTGAGAGAGAGAGTGAAGTGTGGAAAGCAAGACGGGAGAACATAGAACATAGAAGAATACAGCGCAGTACAGGCCCTTGGGCCCTCGATGTTGCGCCGATCCAAGCCCACCTAAACTACACTAACCCACTATCCTCCATATACCTATCCAATGCCCTCTTAAATGCCCATAAAGAGGGAGAGTCCACCACTGTCACTGGCAGGGCATTCCATGAACTAACGACTCGCTGAGTGAAGAACCTACCCCTAACATCAGTCCTATATCTACCCCCCCTTAATTTAAAGCTATGCCCCCTTGTAATACCCGACTCAATACGCGGGAAAAGGTTCATACTGTCGACCCTATCTAACCCCCTAATCATCTTGTACACCTCAATCAAGTCACCCCTAAACCTTCTTTTCTCCAGAGAAAACAGCCCCAAGTGCCTCAGTCTTTCCTCATACGATTTTCCTTCCATACCAGGCAACATCCTGGTAAACCTCCTCTGCACCCGTTCCAATGCCTCCACATCCTTCCTATAGTATGGCGACCAAAACTGCACACAATATTCCAGATGCGGCCGTACCAGAGTCTTATACAACTGCATCATGACCTCAGGACTCCGGAACTCAATTCCTCTACCAATAAAAGCCAGTACGCCATATGCCTTCCTCACCGCACTATTTACCTGGGTGGCAACTTTCAGAGATCTGTGTACATGGACACCAAGATCCCTCTGCTCATCCACACTACCAAGTATCCGACCATTAGCCCAGTACCCCATCTTTTTATTATTCTTCCCAAAGTGAATCACCTCGCACTTAGCTACATTGAATTCCATCTGCCACCTTTCTGCCCAGCTCTGCAGCTTCTCTATATCCTGCTGTAACCTGCCACATGCTTCCTCACTGTCAACAACTCCTCCGACTTTCGTATCATCCGCAAACTTGCTCACCCAACCTTCTAACCCCTCTTCCAGGTCATTTATAAAAATGACAAACAGCAATGGTCCCAAAACAGATCCTTGCGGAACACCGCTAGTGACGGCACTCCATGAAGAAACTTTGCCATCAACTACTACCCTCTGTCTTCTTCCATCCAGCCAATTCCTAATCCAAACCTCCAACTCACCCTCAATGCCATATCTCCGTATTTTCTGCAGTAGCCTACCATGGGGAACCTTATCAAACGCCTTACTAAAATCCATATATACCACATCTACCGCTTTCCCCTCATCAACCTCCTTCGTCACCTTTTCAAAGAATTCAATAAGGTTTGTGAGGCACGACCTGCCCTTCACAAAACCATGCTGACTATCCTTGATCACATTATTCCTATCCAGATGTGCATAAATCCTATCCCTTACAATTCTCTCTAAGACTTTGCCCACAACAGAAGTGAGACTCACCGGCCTATAGTTACTAGGGTTATCCCTACTCCCCTTCTTGAACAAGGGAACCACATTTGCTATCCTCCAGTCTTCTGGGACTACTCCTGTAGACAAAGAGGACACAAAAATCAAGGCCAATGGCTCTGCAATCTCCTCCCTTGCTTCCCAGAGAATCCTAGGATAAATGCCATCAGGCCCAGGGGACTTATCTATTTTCACCTTTTCCAGGATTTCCAACACCTCTTCTCTACATACCTCAAAGCCATCCATTCTACTTATTTGTGCCTCAGTATTCTCATCGACAACAATGCCCTGTTCCTGAGTGAATACTGAAGAAAAGTATTCATTCAGTGTCTCCCCAATCTCTTCCGCCTCCACACGCAATTTGGAAAGTTTGGAAAGAGCTTGCAGTGTGGAGATAGAGACTGTTCTGAGGTAGCAGTGTACCTGGAGCGGGAGGAGACACTGGAGTGGAGAGTGACAAGACTCGAATGTGGAGAGAGAGAGAGAGAGGGAGAGGGGAGCAGAAAGTCTGGAATGGGAACGGAGAGGCTAAAGTGGCGAGCAGACACCCTAGAATGAGGAGTGGAGAGTCTAGAATAGTGAGGCATGGGTTTGGAGTGGGGACTGGGGTGCGGAGAGACTGGAGAGACTGGGGTGGGGGAGAGACTGGGTGGGGGACAGTGGGAGAGCTTAGAGTGGGGAGTGAAGAGCCTGGAATTTCAGACAGACTGGCTTGGAGATTGGAGAGACTGGCGTGGGGAGAGATTGGCAACAAGTCAAGCAGCATCTGAGGAGTAGGAAAATCGATGTTTCGGGCAAAAAGTCCCTAATCAGGAATGAGACTGGGAGCCTCTGGGGTGGAGAGATAAATTGGAGAGGGGTGGGGCTGGGGAGAAGGTAGCTGAGAGTGAAGGTGATAGGTCGGAGAGGAGGGTGGAGTGGATAGGTGGGAAGGGAGATTGGCAGGTAGGACAGGTCATGAGGATGGTGCTGAGCTGGAAGTTTGGAACTAGGGTGAGGTGGGGGAAGGGGAAATGAGGAAACTGGTGAAGTCCACATTGATGCCCTGGGGTTGAAGTGTTCCGAGGCGGAAGATGAGGCGTTCTTCCTCCAAGCGTCTGGTGGTGAGGGAGTGGCGGTGAAGGAGGCCCAGGACCTCCATGTCCTCGGCAGAGTGGGAAGGGGAGTTGAAATATTGGGCCACAGGGCGGTGTGGTTGATTGGTGCGGGTGTCCCGGAGATGTTCCCTAAAGCGCTCTGCTAGGAGGCGCCCAGTCTCCCCAATGTAGAGGAGACCACATCGGGAGCAACGGATACAATAAATGATATTGGTGGATGTGCAGGTAAAACTTTGATGGATGTGGACGGCTACTTTAGGGCCTTGGATAGAGGGGAGGGAGGAGGTGTGGGCGCAGGTTTTGCAATTCCTATGGTGGCAGGGGAAGGTGCCAGGATGGGAGGGTGCGTTGTAGGGGGGCGTGGACCTGACCAGGTAGTCACGGAGGGAACGATCTTTGTAGAAGGCGGAAAGGGGTGGGGAGGGAAATATATCCCTGGTGGTGGGGTCCGTTTGGAGGTGGCGAAAATGTCGGCGGATGATGCAACTTATGCAGAGGTTGGTCGGGTGGAAGGTGAGGATCAGGGTGGGTTCTGTCCTTGTTACAGTTGGAGGGGTGGGGTTCAAGGGCAGAGGTGCAGGATGTGGACGAGATGCGTTGGAGGGCATCTTTAACCATGTGGGAAGGGAAATTGCGGTCTTTAAAGAAGGAGGCCATCTGGTGTGTTCTGTGGTGGAACTGGTCCTCCTGGGAGCAGATACGGCAGAGGCGGAGGAGTTGGGAATACGGGATGGCATTTTTACAGGAGGTAGGGTGGGAAGAGGTGTAATCCAGGTAGCTGTGGGAGTCGGTGGGTTTGTAGAAAATGTCAGTGGCTGTGGGAGTTGGTGACCACAGACCAGGAGGACCAGTTCTACCACAGACAAAATGCTATCCCTTATTCCCAATACCTCCACCTCCGCCACATCTGTTCCCAGGGGGATCAGTTCCACCACAGATACCTGGATTACACCTCCTCCCACTCCTGCAAAAATACTATCCCGAACGCTTTAACTCCTCCTCCCACTCTGCCGAGGACATGTAGGTTCTGGGCCTCCTTCACCGCCGCTCCCTTACCACTCGACACTTGGAGGAAGATCGCCTCATCTTCCGCCTCGGGATCTTCAATCCCAGGGCTTCAAGTGGATTTCACCAGTTTCCTCATTTCCCCTCGCCCCACCTTATCCCAGTTCCAACCTTCCAGCTCAGCACCATCCTCATGACCTGTCCCATCTGTCCATCTTCCTTCCTACCCTCCCCTCTGACATATCACCTTTACCCCCCACCTCCATCCACCTATTGCATTCTCAGCTACCTTCCCCCCTTCCCATTTATCTCTCCACCCAGAAGGCTCCCAGCCTCGTTCCTGTTGAAGGGCTTTTGCCTGAAACATTGATTCTCCTGCTCCTTGGATGCTGCCTGACCTGCTGTGCTTTTCCAGCACCACACTCTCGACTCTGATCTCCAGCATCTGCTGTCCTCACTTACGCCCGTGGGGAGAGAGAGCGTAGGTTTGGGGAGGGACAGAGAGACTAAAGTGTGAGTAGCGGAGAGACTGGGGTGGGGGGGGGAGAGACAGAAAGTCTGGGGTGAGGGAGGGAGAGACTGGGGTGCGGAGAGACTGGGATAGGGGAGAGAGGGATAGGGACGGGATGAGAGAGAGAGAGAGACAGGGGTAGGGGAGAGAGAAAGATGGGTGATGGAGAGAGAGACTGGGGTGGGGAGAGACTAGGATGGGGAAGAAAGAGGTAGAACAAGATGAGAGAGAGAGAGAGACTAGAGTGGGGGAGAGAGAGAAAAACTCAGGTGATGGAGACTGAGAGAGACTGGGGTGAGGGAGAGAGAGAGACTGGGGTGAGGGAGAGAGAGACAGGGGTGAGGGAGAGAGAGAGACAGGGGTGAGGAGAGACTGGGGTGAGGGAGAGAGACAGAGAGAGACTGGGGTGGGGAGAGACGGGTGAAGGAGAGAGACAGAGAGAGACGGGGTGGGGAGAGAGAGACTGGGGTGGGGAAGAGAGAGAGAGAGACTGGGATGGGGAGAGACTGGGATAGGGAGAGAGAGAGAGACTGGGATGGGGAGAGAGAGAGACTGGGATGGGGAGAGACTGGGATGGGGAAAGAGAGAGACTGGGATGGGGAGAGACTGGGATAGGGAGAGAGAGAGAGACTGGGATGGGGAGAGACTGGGATAGAGGAGAGAGAGAGACTGGGATGGGGGAGAGCAGAAAAATGGAATATGTGGAAGAGAGAGACTGGGATGGGGAGAGAGAGACTGGGGGGGGAGAGAGAGAAAGATGGGTGACGGAGAGAGACTGAGGTGGGGAGAGACTGGCGTGGGGGAGAGAGAAAGATGGGTGATGGAGAGAGACTGGGGTGGGGGAGAGAGAGACTGGGGTGGGGGAGAGAGAAAGATGGGTGACGGAGAGAGACTGAGGTGGGGAGAGACTGGCGTGGAGGAGAGAGAAAGATGGGTGATGGAGATAGACTGAGGTGGGGAGAGACTTGCGTGGGGAAAGAGAGAGACTGGAGTCGGGGAGAGACTGAATTGGGAGGAGACTGGGCTGAGGGAAAGAGAGAATGACTGGGGTGATGGAGACAGAGAGAGACTGGGATAGGGGAGAGCAGAAGAATGGAATATGGGGGACAGAGAGACTGGGGTGGGGGGCAAAGAAAAGGAGAGAGAGACACACACACACTGGAGAGGGTAATGGAGAGACTGGGGTAGAGAAAATCCCTCCTATATTAACTGGAAATCCAGTTTATGGTGTTCACACTGGGACTGATTTACCAGGTTGTTGTTCATCTCAAATAAAAATGTCTGCAAAATGTGATTTAATGTTCCCCATTGAAATGATTAATTACACTGCATTTCATCTAGGAGTTCTATAATAAAGTAATTAAAACTCCTCCTATGAATTGATAATTACATTTTGTGAATTAATTATCCACACAGCTCTATAATTTATCGAAGAGGCTGAAGAACCAGTCCGTGCTAATACAGCACACAGGCTGAAAAGACATTGTCCAAGAAATCAGCCATGTGTGTTGTATGGTGATTTTTTAAATG
Source organism: Chiloscyllium plagiosum (assembly GCF_037043375.1). Classification (NCBI taxonomy): domain Eukaryota; kingdom Metazoa; phylum Chordata; class Chondrichthyes; order Orectolobiformes; family Hemiscylliidae; genus Chiloscyllium; species Chiloscyllium plagiosum. The sequence goes on from NW_028270177.1 coordinate 36,452,705, forward strand.
AGCCGTAACAAATTAATTAATCTCAGTGATATGTATTTAAAAGTTTCTAATAGTTTATAAAAGTCCCTTGTTGAACAAAATGAGGATGATCATCATACGTTTACACTGAGCGAGAGGCAGTGGGTTTTCGGTGCGCGTTGTTGGGGCCAGTGTCAAGTGGAAAGTCAGAAGTGCTGCTGTAAGAATAATTCTACTGGGTGTGACTGGCCAAAACAAACTTTGTCTTGCTCCATATCACCTTATGTTCCTCTCATTAATTAATTACCTCACAAGCAATTAAGTTTAAATCTTTGCAACACATGCATCAATCTGGCTCCGTTGATAGAATAAGCCAGTACTGAAAAAGGCCATTCATCCCATCATGAACGTGTCTTCACTTTGAAAGAATCATTCTTGCAGAAAGTCACAGGCAGGCACAGAGTCTCCTCTGAATTATTGCTTTGTGGCATTTGGCTATAATCAGAACCATCCCTATGGAAGGGCAAATCGGATAAACTGCAGAGGTCCCTGCACCCTAGAACAGGGAGGAACTGGACAAGCCAGGATGTGGCCCACACAGTGTGATTTGCCAGAGGGCTGGTTGAGCCTTACATAATGTCATTATTGCACCACAACCCCCTAGAGATAACTCTGACAGTGATATTGTTAAAAATCACACAACACCAGGTTATAGTCCAGCAGGTTTAATTGGAAGCACACTAGCTTCGGGTGGTTGTGTGATGAAGGAGTGGCGCTTCGAAAACTAATGTTTCCAATTAAACCTGTTGGACTATAACCTGGTGTTGTGTGATTTTTAACTCTGTACACCCCAGTCCAACACCGGCACCTTCAAATCATGGTATTGCTACCATTCTGACAGACAGCATTTGTCAGAGAAACTGTTCCTGGCTTCCTCATTCTGTAACAATCTCCAGTTCTTTTATCATCTCCAGGGAACTCAAGAGACCAGGAAAAGGTTCTGGTATATTTTGCAAATACAGCTTGTGAGCTCCTTCCCCTTCTTGTTTTGATTAATCTCACATTTTCCAGTCCCATTCATTGGTGGCTTGTGATTGTGATAAAGTCTTGTCACCAATTTTTCCTGCACAACATCTCCCCCAAGTCCTTTTTTTACCCCATAGTTAATGTTTACATTCAAGTATATAACCACCCTGACTTTTATCACTGACCCATCTCCCCTAAATCTCTGATCACAAACTCAAACTGTCTGGAAGCTTTTCCCCACTTTTCCAGAAGCGTTCTCGGTGGCCTTGAGAGATTGGTTGGTCTTTGACTCGAAGACTGATTCTGATTCTCTGTCAAGCATTTCTTCAAAAGAAGATTTATTTTCTCTTAGACCCCCTTTGCAGATTCTTGGTATATCTAGTCACTGTTCCATTACTGGAAGATCTTTAATCTCATTCATGACCAGCTTGCAAGTTGGCTGTTTTGTTGAAAAAAGTACTTTCTTCCTCACAGTATATTCCTGGATTTTCAGACCAGGCAATTTCTTCTTTTTGACCATGTCCTGGATCTGTAGACATTGGTCTGGCTTCCATGGAGTCATACACAGGTCTTAAGCTTTTGATCATGATTTGGTGATAAGGTTGTATGGTCTTCATTCATTATCTCTGGTTGTCTTATTGGGGAATTTTCACTTGGCCACATAATACTGATGGGCTGCTGCTTACTTAGCATTATCTTTTTTCACTGAGGCTAATCATTCTTCGTTGGAAGACAAAGAATTGAAGTCTTTTTCTTGATCACCATCAGCAAGGACAGCACCCTCAAACTACTGAATCTGTGCTTCATGACCCACTTCATCGTCAATGGCAAGATAAACAAACAGAGCAATGGAACAGCCATGGAATCACCGATATCAGGATTAATAGCAGAAGCTTTAATGCAAAAACTAGAATGGACAGCACTGCCCACTATCCAGCCTAAACTTTGGATCTGCTATGAGGATGACACCTTTGTCGTTACTAAACGCTCACAGCTAGAGGAAACCCATCATCTCCTAAACAACATCCTCACCGGCATAAAATTCACCAAAAAAGAAGAAAATAACACTGGACTCTCGTTCCTGGCTGTAACAATTGAACGCAAAGCTAATGGTGAGCTCCAGAGAAAAACCTTTCCCTCATGACTTTCCTCATTCCTGAAGAAGGGCTCATGCCCGAAACGTCGATTCTCCTGCTCCTTGGATGCTGCCTGACCTACTGTGCTTTTCCAGCAACACATTTTCAGCTCTGATCTCCAGCATCTGCAGCCCTCACTTTCTCCTCGAAGATTTTAACCTACTGCGAATCCTCTTGCAAGGATGTCTTCCTTGAAGAAGCTCTCTTCCTCCCTCTATAAGGATTTCAGTGAGTCCCTCTCTCACTGCACACCCCAGGTCATCTCCTCTGCCCAGAAGCTCTTCAGCCACGTTCTCAAACAGACTCGCTACCACAGCCACATCTCTTTCCCCAGCACCTGCCTACGGAACCGACTGACCCCGCACGGACTCCAGACTACGTTCTGACCAACAAAATTTGGACCCAACCAGGAACTTTCCTCATTCCTGAAGAAGGGCTCATGCCCGAAACATCAATTCTCCTGCTCCTTGGATGCTGCCTGACCTGCTGCGCTTTTCCAGCAACACATTTTCAGCTAATGGTGAGCTCCAGACCAGCGTATACTGGAAAGCCACCCACACAGACCAAGTACTCAACTCCAACTGCAACCATCCCAACAGCCACAAACAGAGCTGCATCAGAACATTGTTCAAGTGTGCCACAACACTCTGCAGCATCCCACAGCTGCACTAAGCTAAAGAGGAACACCTGCATGGTGTACTCAAAAACAAGTTACCCAAAAAGCAAAGACTACTGGTACCTACACAACAGACCACCAACAGGAAGACACAACACATCCAGATACACTGGTCACCTTGCCATACATCAAGGACTTATCAGAAATGACCACCAGACTACTGTGATGCCTAAGTACCTTGGCAGCCCACAAACCAACAGCTACACTATGACAGCTACTGACAAGTACAAAGGATCCACAGCTAACAGAACCAACATTATATACAAAATACCATGTAAAGACAGCCACAAACATTCCATCGGTACATCAGAAGAAAACTAGTCATCAGGGTACACGAACATCAACTAGCCACCAAAAGACATGACAAACTATCACTTGTGCCCATACACACAGACAAAGGAGAATACCAGTTTGATTGGGATAGTGTATCCATCCGAGGACAGGCCAAACAGAGACATCCACGGGGATTCCTAGAGGCTTGGCACTCGGCTCAGAACTCCATTAACAAACATGTAGAGTTAGATCCCATATACCAACCACTAAGAAACAAAACCGGAAATGATACCACCCACCTCAGCAAACTAGGACACATAAACAGCAAGTGGTCCAAACACCAATGCTTCACCAGAGGCACACTGATGGTGTTACCTGGTATGGTGATGAAACATCTGCAAACAAACTTACTAGCTCAGCGAGCAAGTCAACAACCTCAAATCCTTTGGAGTTTTTTGAAGAGGTAACCAAGAGGATTGATGAGGGTAGGGCAGTGGATGTTGTCTACATGGATTTTAGTAAGGCCTTTGACAAGTTTCTGCACAGCAGGCTCTCATGAAGGTTAGGTCGTATAGGATCCAGGGGGAGCTAGCTAATTGAATACAAAATTGGCTTGATGGTAGGAAGCAGAGGGTAATGGTTGAAGGTTGTTTCTTGGACTGGAGGCCTGCGACTAGAGGTGTGCCACAGAGATCGGTGCTGGGACCTTTGTTATTTGTTATTTACATCAATGATCTGGATATGAATACTCAAGGCATGATTAATAAGTGAGGTTAGGAGGTATCATTTCTAGTGAGGTAGGTTATCAAAAATTACAGAGGGAGCTTGATCCGATGGGGAAGTGGGCTGAGGATTAGTAAATGGAATTCAATGCAGGTAAGTGTGAGGTGTTGCACTTTGGAAAGTCAAACCAAGGTAGGACTTACACAGTAAATGGTAATGTCCTAAGGAGGGTTGTGGAACAGAGGGACCTAGGAATACAAGTACATAGTTCTTTGAAAGTAGCGTCACAGGTAGACAGGGTGATGAAGGCAGCATTTAGCATTCTGGCCTTCATCGCTCAAGGCATTGAGTACAGGAGTTGGGACGTTATGTTACAGTTGTATAAGTCGTTGCTAAGGCTGCACTTGGAATATTGTGTATAGTTGTGCTCATAGCAAAGATATAGTTAAACTGGAAAAAGTGCAAAGAAGATTTACAAGGATGTGGCCAGGACTTGTAGGCCTGAGTTATAAGGAGAGCTTGGCCAGGATAGGACTATATTCCTTAGAATGTAGGAGAATGAGGTGTATAAAGTCATGAGGGGCATAGGTAGGATGAATGTAAATAGTCTTTCGCCCAGGTATAGGGAATTGAAAACTGGAGGGAACAGGTTTAAGGTGCGGGGAAAGATTTAAGAAGGATCTGAGGGCAACTTCTTCACACAAAGAGTGGTGTAGATATAGATTGGGCTGCCAGAGGAAGTGGTGGAGGCAGGTACAATAGCAACATTTGAAAAACATGTGGATAGGTACATGGATGGAAAGGGTTTAGAAGGATATGGACCAAATGCGGGCAATTAGAACTAGCTGAGAGGACACTATGGTCAGCATGGACCAGTTTAGGCCGAAGGTCCTGTTTCCATGCTGAATTACAAAATTCATTAAGGACCTCCCCTACCCCCTCTGACTCCAAGCACAAGTTCCCTCCCTTCCCTCATTCTGGCCATCCTCTTGTTCTTTACTTAAATGTCAAACACTTTGGGGTTTTTAGATTAGATTAGGTTCCCTACAGTATGGAAACAGGCCCTTCAGCCCAACAAGTGCACACTGACCCTTCACCTAACACTATGGGCAATTTAGCATGGCCAATTGACCTAACCTGTACATCTTTCGATTGTGGGAGGAAATCGGAGCACCCGGAGAAAATCCACGCAGACACGGGGAGAACATGCAAACTCCACACAGACAGTCGCCCGAATCCTACCCATCAAGGCCTTTTCATGCCCCCTTCCAGCTCTCCCACGTCTATTCTTCAGTTCCTTCCTGGCTACCTTGTAACCCTGTAGAGCCCTGTCTGATCCTTGCCTCCTCAACCTTAAGTAAGCTTCCTTCTTCCTCTTGACTAGATGTTCCACATCTCTTGTCATCCAAGGTTCCTTCACCCTACCATCCCTTTCTTACCTCAGTGGGACAAACCTGTCCAGCACTCGCAGCAAGTGCTCCCTAAACAACCTCCACATTTCTGTCATGCATTTGCCTGAGAAAATCTGCTCCCAATTTAGGTGCCCCAGTTCCTGCCTAATAGCATTGTAATTCTCCCTCCTCCAAATTAAGTACTTTCCCATAGCGTCTGCTCCTGTCCCTCTCCATGACTCTAGCAAAGGTCAGAGAGTTGTGAGCACTATCGTGGGCGGCACAGTGGCTCAGTGGTTAGCACTGCTGCCTCACAACACCAGCATCCCAGGTTCGATTCCAGCCTCGGGTGACTGTCTGTGTGGAGTTTGCACATTCTCCCTGTATCTGCATGGGTTTCCTCCCACAGTCCAAAGATGTGCAGGTCAGGTGACTTGGCCATTCTAAATTGCCCATAGTGTCAGGTGCATTAGTCAGAGGGAAATGGGACTGGGTGGGTTACTCTTCGGAGGGTCGGTGTGGACTTGTTGGGTCGAAGGGCCTAGTTTCTACACTGTAGGGAATCTAATCACTGAAATGCTCTCACACCAAGAGGTCTGACCCCTCACCTGGTTCGTAGCCAAGCACCAAATCCAATATGGCCTCCCCTCTAGTCGGCCTATCTACATATTGAGTCAGGAATCCTTCCCGGACACACCTGACAAAAACTGCTCCACCCAGACTATTTGAACTAAGTAGGCTCCAATCAATGCTAGGGAAGTTGAAGTCACCCAGGACAGCAACCCTGTTACTTCTGCACCTTGCCAAAATCTGCCTCCCAAACTGAGAGAATTTAGCCACTGAACTAGAGTACATTAGAACTTTAGGACTTTCGAGTCAGAGCAAAACACTTGACCTTTGGAAAAGGCTACATCATTCAATATGATTACTCTTCACCACCACTAACCTGCACTATCCCTTAACTCCTTTAATGCCCAAAAATCTACTGATGATCCTCTCAAGAGTTCCAAAAGTTCCCAGTCTTCTGAGTCACACTTTATCACCTGATACCCCCAAAACACTGGCGAAATCCATTTTCCTATCAATATTATCCAGGTCTCTAAGAATTGTAGAGGTTTCAATGAGATTGCCCCTTGGTCTTTTTAGCTTGAGAGGACATGATACAAAATGCAACATGACCTCATCATTCTGAACAAGTGAAGAGTTGAGATCTGCCTCTGTAAAATCATGGCTTTCAGCATTTTTATTATAGAAATTATTATTGAAATGTGAATTTAAAAAGCCACTGTCAACTCACTTAATGTTGAATATGTTGCTAACAATCTAACAAGAATGAATGGAGCTGCTGGAGGGTTTAAATAGGGAGACGACAATAATAAAAACAATTTGGAATAATTTTGTTGAAATAGACGTCCAATACCATGAGCGCAAACATAAATAAACAACTAACAGTTGGACTGATAAATATGTTTGGATTAAAAACAAAATAATTCAGAGAGAAGCTTTTTGGCAGCAGCAATATGCTGCAAGGAAGCTTTGCTTTAATTTTGGTTCCAAATGGCATCAAACCAAGTCGTTTCCTAAACAATATTTCCTGTTGTATTTGTAATGATTGCAATGTGATGTAGAACCAGAAAATGCTGGAAACAAGCATCAGGATATTCAGAATGCAAAAGAAAACAAGCAATAAATATTACGGGTTCATCATTCACAGCCTTGACAGTCATTACCCAGAGTATTGTTCTGATAACTGGACTGACAGCCAACATTTTTCTTTCTCTAGATGCTCACATTGAGATCTTGTGGCATAATGTCATTTCTCTACCTCTGAGCTAGAAACTGGAGATTCATGACCCCACTGCTGAATTTGATGGCCAAGATGGTGTCTTTGTAATGCTGCTAATTGTAACGCTTTATAAATTCTTCCAACGCACACACACACCAAAGGGAGGTTAAAAATGGACAAAATTCATGGTCAAACATGTGATGAAAGGAATCTGTGAAACTCTATCGTCACTGTCCTTAGCTCCAGGCTATGTCATGTACATGAAAGATCATGTTGCCAAACCTGAGTGAACTATAACATAAGGCCACTTTATCCATATTTTAACTGCAATGTTTTATGCATATTTTTCATCAAGTCTGAACGTCAGTCCATTCTAATCCAACCACATCTCTGACTAACTCATTTTTGGTTCTTCAGTAGAAATTGTTCATCAGTATTGTAGTTTGGCGATGACCGGGCAGGACAAGCCACTGCACATATTCACCTGACATTTTCAAGTCAATTGTTTCAACCAAGGAATTAACCAGTTCTCTTATCAGTGGTTTAACATGTTTAAATAACAGAAAAACATTGTTTAGTTCACTGAATATTCCGTACTGATACCGGCATCATCCTTTTTTAGGATGCAATACAGAAGATACAGAAGTTAAAACTAAAACAGCATTTCCCACCCTGCTATATCGATATGTGAAGCAAGTCTCCCAGTATCTGAACCATGATTTGGAGATGCCGGTATTGGACTGGGGTGGACAAAGTTAAAAATCACAAACACCAGGTTATAGTCCAACAGGTTTAATCACCTGATGAAGGAGCGTCGCTCTGAAAGCTAGTGTGCTTCCAATTAAACCTGTTGGACTATAACCTGGTGTTGTGTGGTTTTTAACTTAGTATCTGTACCAATTATTGATCCTCGATTTCTCATGGTGTCCAAACAGGAATCCAACAAGCCCATTGGGAATGGACAGGAATTTAGTAATTAGCTGAGAATAATGACATTTACGGTGTGCTGCTAACTCATTGAGAGGGACAGTGGATTATCAGTTAACAATACTGGTCCTGATTCAAAAAGATTTTAGCATTGAATTGTCTGAATCTTGAATGCACCAGTATTTACCCCCTGCGTTGTGTCCCCCTGCATTGTGTCCCCCTACGTTGTGTCCCCCTGCGTTGTGTCCCCCTGCGTTGTGTCCAGTTTTAATTTATCTGATGAACACATTAAAAACAGCAACTCTCAGGAATAAATTCCAGCACTGCTGTGGTGTAATGGGTCCTGTCAACACATCAACTGCACAATGAACTTTTCAAGAAAGGGATTTTAATTTCCCTATTTGTGGATCTTTTTTAGTCATTGTTGTTAAGGTCAAGATGCCATCAGTTAATGGTTATATCCCAGGAATTGTAGCCATTTTGTTATAGACCGATTAAAAGAAAAAAATCAACCTGTTCCGATGTGTTGGCAACATATGCCTGGGGCAGATGGAACTTGAACCTGGATTCGACCTAGGCAGAGATAAAGTTAAAAATCACACAACACCAGGTCACAATCCAACAGCTTTATTTGGAAGCAGTAGCTTTTGAGGTGCTAGCTCTGCACCAGGTGGTTGTGGAACATGACCATAATTTTGCTATAAGTTCCACAACTACCTGCTGAAGAGACAGCACCTCAAAAGCTACTGCTTCCAAATAAAGCTGTTGGATTATGACCTGGTGTTGTGTGATTTTTAACTTTGTCCACCCCAGTCCAACGCTGGCACTTCCAAATCATGACTAGGCAGAGGTAGGGACACTGGCACTGAGCCACAGGAGCCCTGGCAACTTTGTTCAATATTTACTGTGATTAGATCAGCATTTCAGTCTGCAACAGTGAGTTGCTGGCTCTGCACTGGTTCACAATAACACGAACAGAATGGGTTCCCATTGCAGTCTGGCTGGAGTAGACTTGGGACATCCCTGAGATTGCAAGGAAATGGCTGAGCAAAACGTGGAAAAGAAGCCTCACTGGACTCCACACATTAACTCGGCTTCACTCCCAATTGATGCTGCCAGACCTGCTTATCTGCTCCTGTACTTCCTGCTTTTGTGCAAGACCCCGGAATGAGTCCTAGAGGATGAGCTCAGGACATGCCTTCAGGGCTGTGCACAAACAGAAACTACTGGAGACACTCAGCAGGGCTGGCAGCACCAGCACCAGCTCCAGCTTCTTCAGACGGTTCTGGTTTTGTTTCAGATTTCCAGCACCTAGAGTCATAGAGATGTACAGCAGGGAAACAGACCCTTCGGTCCAACCCGTCCATGCCGACCAGATATCCCAACCCAATCTAGTCCCACCTGCCAGCACCCGGCCCATATCCCTCCAAACCCTTCCTATTCATATACCCATCCAAATGCCTCTTAAATGTTGCAATTGTACCAGCCTCCACCACTTCCTCTGGCAGCTCATTCCATACACGTACCACCCTCTGTGTGAAAAAGTTGCCCCGTAGGTCTCTTTTATATCTTTCCCCTCTCACCCTAAACCTATGCCCTCTAGTTCTGGACTCCCCGACACCAGGGAAAAGACTTTGCCTATTTATCCTATCCATGCCCCTCATAATTTTATAAACCTCTATAAGGTCACCCCTCAGCCTCTGACGCTCCAGGGAAAACAGCCCCAGCCTGTTCAGCCTCTCCCTGTAGCTCAAATCCTCCAACCCTGGCAATATCCTTGTAAATCTTTTCTGAACCCTTTCAAGTTTCACAACATCTTTCCGTAAGGAAGGAGACCAGAATTACATGCAATATTCCAACAGTGGCCTAACCAATGTCCTGTACAGCCGCAACATGACCTCCCAACTCCTGTACTCAATACTCTGACCAATAAAGGAAAGCATACCAAACGCCTTCTTCACTATCCTATCTACCTGCAACTCCACTTTCAAGGAGCTATGAACCTGCACTCCAAGGTCTCTTTGTTCAGCAACACTCCCTAGGACCTTACCATTAAGTGTATAAGTCCTGCTAAGATTTGCTTTCCCAAAATGCAGCACCTTGCATTTATCTGAATTAAACTCCATCTGCCACTTCTCAGCCCATTGGCCCATCTGGTCCAGATCCTGTTGTAATCTGAGGTAACCCTCTTCGCTCTCCACTACACCTCCAATTTTGGTGTCATCTGCAAACTTACTAACTGTACCTCTTATGCTCACATCCAAATCATTTATGTAAATGACAAAAAGTAGAGGACCCAGCACTGATCCTACCTGCGGATCTTTGTTATTTTTGTCACATGTAGAATGAAAGGGCAGCACGGTAGCTCAGTGATTAGCACTGCTGGCTCACAGTGCCAGGGACCTGGGTTTGATTCCTGCCTCTGGCGACTATCTGTGTGGAGTTTGCACATTCTCCCAGTGTCTCTGTGGGTTTCCTCCGGGTGCTCCGGTTTCCTCCCACAATCCAAAGATGTGTGGGTCAGGTGACTTGGCCAGGCTAAATTGCCCATAGTGTTAGGTGCATTGGTCAGGGGTAAATATAGGGTAGGGGAATGGGTCTGGGTGAGTTACCCTTTGGAGGGTCATGTGGACTTGTTGGGCCGAAGGGCCTGTTTCCATGCTGTTGGTAACCTAACCTTCTCTTGGATGGGGGAGAGAGACTGGCTGGGAAATTAAAGAGAAAATTCTCGTCAAACTATTTTGGATTTTAATCGTGGGCAATTTGACTTGACTGATCACTTTGGTGACAAAAACCCAGGGAGACTAATGTGGTGCCACTGAATATGAACTTTGATTAACTCTATTAAACTGCCCACGTTAGACCCCTCCTGCTGGTGAAGGGTCTTACTGCTCCAGTCCGACAGGGTCATGGTCATACAGTTTGGAAACTGACCCTTCGGTCCAACCAGTCCATGTCAAACACAATCCCAAACTAGTCCCACCTGCCTGCTCCTGGCCCATGTCCCTCTAAACCCACAACTGATCAGTTTTCTTTTGGCCCTGTCTGCTCATGTGCCATTAAGCAAATTTGAAAGAGTCAAAAATTACTGCAAGCGCTCAGCAGTAAGAGAGTGGAGAGGGGAAATATTCAATCCACGTTTCAAGTGGAAGGCATTTTCTCATGTTAAAAGCTCGGCATCACGCTGAACTGCTAACCTTTTTGTATCTCTCCCCACAGGCGCTGCTTTGATCTCAGGCTTCCCAGCCCTGGGGGGTGGGGGGTGGGAATCGAGTGTTTTGGATTAGTGGTGCTGGAAGAGCACAGCAGTTCAGGCAGCATCCAAGGAGCAGCTTATCTCTCCACGAATCGAGTGTTTTGCTTACCCAGAGAGTTGGAAGTGGGGAGAGCTGAAGGCTGGTGTCTCCTTTAAGAGGCGGGCGGTGAGTGAGCATCTGGCTCCTGGTCAGGGAGTGCTTGGAGCGCTGGGTTACTGTCAGAGGCACTGGGGACAGGACCCAGGACCTGTAACAGCCAGCCATGAGTGAGGCAGCCGGCAACAAATCCTCCAGGGCATCGCAGCGACTCCGAAATATCCGCAAAAACTCCATCAGCCGCAGGATTTACTCGGCAGCGTATGAGGAGCATGAGAACAGGTGGGACCCAGTTTGGGAATGTGTGTTTTGTTGGGGGCTGGGGAAGGGGGATCTCGTTCAGAGACATGTGAAGTGCTCCTTGTGATTAATTCCGTCCGTCCCCCCCCCCAAAAAAAATCTTCACCAGGAATTTCGAGTATTTGGAGAAGGTTGAGTTGTTTGAGACCTATCCGAAATAAACAATTAATCTTAACACTTCATTCTAATTGAGATGTACTCAGATGTATAAGGAGGTGATTACATGTACTTTAATTTTTGTTTACATTTTTAAATTAATAATTATTTGTCTATACTACAAAGGATGTTACCGGGACTGCAGAGTTTGAATTTGTAAGGGGAGGCTGGATATGCTGGGACTTGGTTTTCTCTCTCTGGAGCGTTTGAGGCTGAGGGGTGACTTTATTGAGGTTTTCAGAAGCATAAGGGGCCATGGGTAGGGTGAGATGTCAGGGTCGTTTCCCTCGGGCCGGGTAGTCCAAATCTAGATAGGTTTAAGGTGGAGGAGATTTAAAAAGGGACCTTGAGGGGCAACTTTTTCATACAGAGGGTGGGGTGTATATGGAACTAGTTGTTAAGCAAGTATAATTAGGCATAATTATACTTGTTAAGCAAGTATAAAAGACAGGTTGGACAGGTAAATGGTTAGGAAAGGTTAAGGGGGAATATGGGCCAAATACAGGCAAATGGGACTAGTTCAGTTTACAAAGAATTGACAGCACTAGGCCACAGGAGTTGCTGTACAACTCTAAAGTATGATATTTTGGTGAGGAAAAAATTATCGGACATTATTTAATTTTTTACAAGCTGCAGTAATTGTTAAAAAAAAACGAACTGGACTGGATTGGAAGTGCTTTCTAAGTGAGTTACTTCCTTTGGTCCATTTTGATGCTTGGATTGGAGACTGAGGGAAGTGCTCTGTGTGTTTGTCTAATACAATCACAGTAACTCGGAGGATGACGAGCAGGACGATGAAAAAGCTGACTGCAAGGATCCGGAAGAAATCTTCCAGAATATTCAGATACAGAAAGAGATTATCTCGAACATTCGCTGTCGACCCTGGCCAATGCGTCAGAAGCTAAAGGCGCTCAGGTAAGAAAAGATACCCTTCTACTTTCGGTTGACAGGGGGGCAAGCTCCTGTCACTGTCCCCTCCGAGCTCCCTGCACAAATCTTCCTTCCCTGCCTGACTCCAGTCACTACAGATTTAATGGACACTTTGTAACCCAGCTGCTGGTGAACACCAGTCCATTACAAGTCAAGGTGAAAGTGGGGACTGCAGATGCTGGAGATTAGAGTCAAGATTAGAGTGTGGTGCTGGACAAGCACAGCAGGTCAGGCAGCATCCGAGGAGCAGGAGGGTTGACGTTTCGGGCATAAGCCCTTCATCAGGAAAGGGTCGATTTTCCTGCTGCTGGGGATGCTGCCTGACCTGCTGTGCATTACAAGTCTACTCCTTTTGAGGTTTATCTCTAGTCAAAAGTGTTTCAGACAGACATCACAGGGGCCTCTGAGGAGAGACCGGAGAGACGTGCTTGCTTTCTGCAGTGTCTCTCTATTTAGATTGTGTGAGACTTGCTGTCTACTGTTAGCACCCTCCATCATTATTTCAGGCTGTTAGCCTTCTCAGTGTAAGAATCTTCCATCTGCTCAGCATCAGCCAGCCAGATTTATCCCCTCTCTCACACAAACCGTGCCATAACCTGCTTATTTTTTAAAAATTACCTACAGTGTGGAAACAGGCCCTTTGGCCCAAGTCCACACCGACCCTCTGAAGAGTAACCCACCCAGACCCATTTCCCTCTGACTAATGCACCTAACACTATGGGACAGTTTAACCTGGTCAATTCACCTGACCTGTGCATCTTTGTGACTGTGAGAGGAAACTGGAGCAAACCCACACAGACACGGGGAGAATGTGCAAACTCCACACAGACGTTTGCCCAAGGCTGGAATTTAACCTGGTGCTGTGAGGCAGCAATGCTAACCACTGAGCCACCATGCCACCCCTTTAATGCACCACAGAACTGTGGGTGCTGGAGATCTAAAACAGACAAAAACCGAAATTGCTGGAGAAGCTCAGCAGGTGTGGCAGCATCAGTGGAGAGAGAAAAACAGAGTTAACGTTTCGAGTTCACTGATCGTTCTTCAGAATTACTGTTAGCTGCTTACTAGCGAGCAAGCAGAGCACTTTCAAATAAAGAAGGGTCACTCTCTCCACAGATGCTGCCAGACCTATTGAATTACTCCAGCATTTTCTGCTTTGTGGTGGAGTACATTAGGTCCATTCCATACTTTAATGTCAGCCGGCAAGATGATAATTGAAACTTTTTACAAGAAAAAGATTTTTGGGAACCAACAACTTTCTCAATCTCCTATTACTTTCGCTTGTCTAGTTTAAGTAACTCCTGATCATAGATATTTTTTAATCAACTTGCTCAGTGATATCAGTCTGGAGCAGTCCGGAACCCCCCTGGTCCAGAGGCAGGGACACTATAACTGCACCACAGGAACCTGATACTGTCTTGGTCACAAGTTTAGGAGTTTTACAGGTTTCAGATAACTTGCTAGTCTAATGGCTGAATCAGTTCAGCTCCATTAACAGTGCTGCAGATTACATACCCAGATATGTAACTTCTCAACTACAATATTACTTTTTACAATTGTTTCCTGTCTTTCAAATTGGTTCTGCAATAAACTCATTATATCAGTATTATTCTTGGAGATTACATGATTGGCTGTGTCTGAGGATGTCTCCATGTCTCTTGCAATGAGAAGCAGTGAAGGAGAGGGAGGGAGACTGAAAGAAAAATGGAAAGAGTGAGTGTGAGGAAAAGGGCTGAAGTCAGTAAAAGGTGAAAGAGATGGAACATAAAAGTTGAAAGGCTCACGGAGAAGCAGCAAAAACGAATGTAAAGTTCACATTTCCATGCTGGTAATCTACTTTGGTCAGTCTGTGATCGATGAGAGGGATTGTGTGTTGGACAAGCTTGTTGGATCACTAAACCTCATCCTGTTATTGATATTATTGTGGTTGTCACTGTGTTCCATAGTGTTGTACTGCAAGTAGCTTTTTGATCTGGTTATCAAATCATCTACAGTAAAATACATTGTCGACTGCTCACTAGTCAGGCAGCGCAGAAACAGCTCCTAAAATTAAATAAAATTATAACATGTAATAAAAAATGCACTAATGGTTCTAATTTATCAGAAATCATAAGTAAACTGCAAAGCTGGAAGAATGAGACAAAAAATCAGAACATGCCAGTCAGAGAAATCAATGGGTGAAATGTGTCAGAGATAATGGTACCAATAGACCCTGTGGCTTCGGTGGAAATGAAAATCAAGCAGGTTAGAAAATGAACTAATGTATGAATAGCTTTAAGATTTTGAGCAAAAATGTGACCTTTGCTTCAAAGTTTTGAATTCCAGACTTTCCTCTGACTGAAACTAAAATGAATAAATATTTAAATAAAATCAATGCAATGGGGAATGGGTGGGAAGTGATGACAGACAGTGTGTGGGCTGACCCCTAAAATATTGTGCCCTAATGACCAAATAATCTGTTTAAGTGAAGTTGGATGATAGGCATTGGCTGTGGTAATAGAAATACATCCCCTGTCACTCTCTAAAACCGTGTCATGAATCTTTCTAGTCCATCTGACAAGGCAGACATGCACTTGGTTTAACACTTCATCTGAAAGAGAGAACCACCCACAATCCTCAGCTAGGCCTGCCTGCATATATATTGTCCTCAACTCTCTGCAGAGAGGGGCCTTAGACTCAAGACACTCAAAGAGCACAGTGCTCAATGTTCAGTGGTCTTGAGTAAAATCACTGGACAAATCAAAAATGGCCGAGGAAGTGAGAAGCAATAGATGGAAGAGGTGAGAAAGCTGGAGTTGTACCTCTGGTATGCCCGAAACGTCGATTCTCCTGCTCCTTGGATGCTGCCTGACCTGCTGCGCCTTTCCAGCAACACATTTTTCAGCTCTGATCTCCAGCATCTCCAGCCCTCACTTTCTCCCCAATGTTGGTAAAGCATGGATTTCTCATTGTGAAGTGAGAATAGAACAAAGCAACCCACTAATAATCTCAGGGGAGTGCTGTCCACACCAGTCATCTCGAGGCATCTGAATAGGCTGGGGCTGTTTTCCCTGGAGCGGCAGAGATTGCGGGGCATTGATGGGGTGAATAGCCAAAATCCTTTTTCCTAGAGTGGGGGAGTCTGAAACCAGAGGGCACAGGTTAAAGGGGAGAGGGGAAAGATTTAAAAGGGACATAAAGGGCAACGTTTTCACACAGAGGGTGTTGCGTGTATGGAATGAGCTGCCAGAGGAAGTGGTGGGGGCTGGTACAATTACAACATTTAAAAGGCATCTGGATTGGTATATGAATAGGAAGGGTTTAGAGGGATATGGGCCAGGTGCTGGCAAATGGGACTAAAATAATATAGGATATCTGATCAATGTAGATAAGTCGAACTGAAGAGTCTGTTTCCATGCTGCCCAACTCTATGACACTGTGATCAGTTTCATGAGTGACATTTCCTGTCAGAAAGAAAACCTGAAGTTGGAAAAGTAATTTTTCAGGCCATGTTAACACCTTGCCCATCGCATTGTTAATGTTCATTAAAGTCATTGCTAAGAGAAGAGAAGGGGAATATTGATTTATCTTTCAACAGGTGTGATTAAAGGACGTTTGGGAGTTTTGCTTCTGGGATCAGTGCTGTGTGACTAAGCAAGTCGATAAACTATTTACACAAAGGAAAGCAATAGGCAGGATCTTACACAGGCTGAATGATGTGGGCTTTAGTGAGATTGGTGGCAGGATCAGATGAGATGTCTGGCGAGGACGTCAAGATCAAGGGTATGTCATCCATAGTCTACGCTTCTCAAAAGCGGCTCGGTGAGTTTCTCACTGGAAGCAGCAATTTATCAATTCAAGGAGGTTATTGTTTACTAATCACCTTGTTGATGCTACCCTTCCCTTTGTTATTATTCAGGTTTCTATCTCCGCTCATTTACCAAATGAGCTAAACATCAGGAAAACTTGCCATGGGAGTCAGGGGAGGTACCTGGTGCCTTCAGTTCACCCCCTGCTCTAAACCACTCCATGTTGTACATGACCAACAGCATCGTCGGGCATGATCCACAGGCATCCATCGTTCATAGACATTGGCATCAACTCCTGCTCACCATTGTGGCACCACTCTGATACCCTGTCAATGTGTTCTGAAGGGCATTACAGCTAGCATTGGTGACTAGCATTGGAAGGCTGCAGCAGGGATGTTTCAGTGTATGGACAGGGACCCAACCCCCACCCTGGACCAGGCTGTACCTCAGGACTGCTCACTTACTCGCTTAACGCTTGCTCACTTAGTACCTACGCTTACATTATCTCTGTCTTGCCCTGCTTTGTAATCACATAGCCTTGCTTTGCTGCTCACAGCTCTCAGTCAATGGGAGCGCATTATCTTGCTGGACAGCACTCACAGGAGCCCCATGTGCCAGCAGCTTATTCAGTCAACATATGGCGGCACGGTGGCACAGTGGTTAGCACTGCTGCCTCACAGCGCCAGAGACCTGGGTTCAATTCCCGCCTCAGGCGACTGACTGTGTGGAGTTTGCACGTCCTCCCCGTGTCTGCGTGGGTTTCCTCCGGGTGCTCCGGTTTCCTCCCACAGTCCAAAGATGTGCAGGTCAGGTGAATTGGCCATGCTAAATTGCCCGTAGTGTTAGGTAAGGGGTAAATGTAGGGGTCTGGGTGGGTTGCGCTTCGGCGGGTCGGTGTGGACTTGTTGGGCCGAAGGGCCTGTTTCCACACTGTAATGTAATCTAATCTAATGACATGGCCAGTACGCAAACAGCCAGGTCTCAAAGTCTTAGGAGAGCAGTCTTCACTGAAGTTTATGGAGGCACCTGTCAGGAAGGGGGTCCTGGCATAGTTAATCAGGGGCAGATCCCCTCCCCACCTCCACCTAGACCAGTCCAGGGGATTGGCCACAGTCAGGTGTCCACTCAGGGTGATCTCAGTAAAGGGTCCATGCCCCTGCAGTCTGGGGAGTGACTTATGGTCAGTCCTGTGGTGCCATAGCAATGGGGGTGGGGACTAGGTATCCAACCATCAGTCAGGGCTATCTGGTGACATCGCAGAAAAGGGTGAGCCACAGTCAGTCCGTCAGCTCCATCCAGAGAGGTGAGGGGGAAATGGTAGGGGCAAGGAAACCATGTTCATTCTCATTAACTCTAAGTAAGTCCTCTGGACTGGGGAGAAGGTGGAATGACAACTGAAGGGAGTAAAACAGTATATGTAAAGAGGGGAGACAGGAAAGCATGTGGAAGGGGTGGAGGTCATCGACAATAAGGAGCACCCTGGTTTCAAAATGGAGGTGCAGTGAGTAGCTGTTCCTGGCATGATCATCTGATATACCAGGCCCAAAGAGTGAGCAGATGCAGAAGGGGGATTGGCAGGTTGGTTGGGTAGCTGGTAAGGGTGTGAAGATGCTGGGGAACATGGGAAGGGCCATGAGGAAGGGAATTTTAATGTCTGGAGACCTCCCCAATATTTTCAGGTGGAGATTGGCTGTCCATTGTAGTGGAGGGACCCAGTCATCATGGAGATGGAAAGGGAGCAATTGCAGGGGGTGAGAAAATGACTGCACCTGGAGTACGAGGGAGGGGGTGCAAACATTACTGATGTTGGGGCTTTTATCGGGGAACAGGCACACGCGCGCACACACACACACACGCAGGATACCGGACCCAGAGTTGGACTGGAGATTGTTACACACTGAACCCTGTGTGTGCTGCACCAGCCTGACACAGACACTCACTGGGAGCTGCACAGGAGACGCGGGGGCAGTGAGAGAAAGTGGAGGTCCAAATGAGTCAGCAGCATCAGTATCCTGGTACCCGCCATGTTCCTTTCCCCTCCCAGAGGAGGCAGCAGCCTCTCAGCAGAGAGCTCCTTTCAGAGGGCACTGGTTCAGCTCGCGGACTGACCTCTGGTCAATGTAACAGTTGAGGCTTGACAGAAAGTTGACCAGCCAGGTATCCAGTGAAATCGGGGACATTCAAACTGAAGTGGAAAACCAATCACAGCACATTGTCACCCCATGGCCCCAAATTGCCATCAATAAGTTTTCTTCTCCTACTCCCTCTCATTATCTTGTCGAAATGAACTCCATGGAGCCCATTGGCCTTAGAGGTTTGGTCAGGTGACCCTGATACTTATTTCTGGATGGCCCAGGCATCCCAAGGGTCTTCGAGGCAGAGGCAAGTGGATCATCCTCAACATCAATCTCCAGAGGTTGAAGGGAGGGCAGGCAGGGTGGATCTGCAGAGCTCTCTCTCCTCTGGATTGTGGTCCCTCCTCTAGCTGGCTGACCCCTGGCACTGCCCTATCTCCGAGTGAGGAAGGGGCACCTGGAGTAGGCAGCAGGTTTCCCCATCCCCTGTCACAGTGCCTTCAGTCCTGAGGCCAATGTCTGGGACAATGGTGTGCCCCCCTCCAGCCGTCCCTGAGGGTGCTGGGCCTGTCTCTCCATGGCACTGCCAACTTGCCCATGGAGGCAGCATTACTCACTGCATTGCTGCAGCCTCTGGGCAATGGGGGCCATTGTGCCCAAATCCCTGCCTGCTGCCCCTGCCCCTCCCTATGTGTGTGGACAAAGTCCCTGATTAGCCACACCACAGGCCCGTCTCCTGCCTGGGGCTGAGCAGGAGCCTGGTGTGTGGCAACCTGACACATATTTCCTTGTACCAGCTTGTGATTCCACCCTCTGGCAGTCTTATGCTGCCACCCCCCGCAAGGTGTTAGGATCCGGGCTAATGGGGGGAGGGCAGGAGGCAGACCTGCCGATGCTTCCTCAGAGGCAGAGGAGATGTTTTCTTGGGGGGGATCTGGGTGTTTCCCCACAGACATCCTGCTGGTTCTGACCAGGCACAGCAGAGAGAAGGTGGTGTGGCCAGCGGGGAGCGGTGAGTGGCACCAACAGTGGTGTTAATGTGCGAGGTGCCGTGGCGTGATGAAGGTACTGACTCAGTTGGTGGGACACTGATGTCTCCGCATCCCCACAGGAGCAATCCAAGTCTTCTCCTGCCTGGGCCAGCCTTCTCTCTCATCGTGGGGCGGGTGAGGAACCTGATGTCCACCACCCCCTCCACACATGCAGGCCCTCCCTGCCTTGTGATAGACCATCTTCCAGAGAGGGAAAGGGAGAAGTTGAAGGAGATGGCATTGGCTGGTACTGCTGGTGGCCCTGGGGTGGGTGAGGCGTTCTGAGTGAGTGAGGAGGCAGCACAGAGACCATGCAGGGTCCGTGATGGGGGAGGCTCATGGGTTGAGAGTGAGTGAAGGAAGGTGCTACAGGGAATGGTCAGAGTGGGAGAGCATGGGTGTCATGGCCTCCTATTCTCCCGTGGGGGAGAGGGTGGGGGAGGCAAGGAGCATGGAAAGAGGATAGCTCTCCTCAGCAGCAGCCCAGAGGACTGGGACCTCCAGGTACCTATTGGAGAACTGTGGTGCTATCTTTCCCTACTCCAATAGATTCACAATCTGTCCTTGAGCAACTGACTTTGATTTCTCATCCGGCTGTGCAGTGGCCTTTTAAAGCCAGCACCAGGCTGTCAGTCTTTATGTGGATATCCCACGAGTAATGAGTTGTTATGGGAATAGCTGGTGTGCCGAATCTGATATGGGGTACACTGCAGGGTGGGGCAGCTGGTTAATGAGGTGGGTTTGGTGGGAAAAGCAGCCTCAGACTCACAGAAGGTATCCCTCCAAAAAGACTCAGTTGTTTTTATTTTAGCTGCGATTTAGCCCAATGTATCTTACCTGTTATTTTGTCAATAAGCATTGAATTTATTCACAGGCCGGAAAGCTGCAGGGTTCCAAGGAGCAAGGGAACGTACTGTTTCTGAAGTCTCCTTTGAGCTGTGTTGAAAGAATGCAGCAGGCCAAGGTTGGCTGGGAATAAGATGACGTGTTTAAAACAGTCACAAGTTCACCAGAGTTTGATAACAAACTCCTGTTTAGCTGCTTCAATGTCAAGGGGGGTTTAAAAGAACACCAGACAGAACATCATAAAGTATTGGTGATATTTTTACAGTGGGACAAGTAGGGTGGTGCGGTGGCTCAGTGGTTAGCACTGCTGCCTCACAGTGACAGGGACCCAGGTTCGATTCCCACCTCAGGCGACTGTCTGGGTGGAGTTTGCACATTCTCCCCATGTCTGTGTGGGTTTCCTCCAGGTGCTCGGTTCCTCCCACTGTCCAAAGATGTGCAGGTTAGGGTGAATTGGCCGTGCTAAATTGCCCCATAGTGTTCAGGGGTGTGTAGGCGAGATGGGTTAGCCGTGGGAAATTCAGGGTACAGGGAGAGGGTGTAGGTCAGGGTGGGATGCTCGGACTTGATGGGCCGAATGGCCAGCTTCCATATTGGAGGGATACTACTGAAAATGGCCAGTTTACACTTTTACATCAGTGCTCCAGCGTTTGATAAACAATGACACCACTACATAGTAAACAATATATATCTGCTCTACTGGATAACTGCAATTCCTTAATGAGGGACCACACCAAAGGAGTGAAATATCATCTTGCTGTGATATGCTGTGATTAAATTCATGTTAATTAGGAATTCCTTTATTTTTAACACAAACAGGTTTCAAAGTTTTAACACATCAACTTTTCAAATTATATGGGAATGTTAAAAGAAGTATGTTAATCGATTAAATTTCTTTTTTTTAAACTGTGGAGAATGAATGGGCAGTGTGTGACTGAAGCTATGAATTACAAACGGGAGTTATATTTATAAAAGCTAATTTGCAGCCATCTGGCTAGAAATGTCAGGTCAGACATTTATATCAGGCCCATTG